>NW_025920432.1:0-106505 GCF_902686445.1 Sciurus carolinensis
AAAGAAAGAAAGAAAGAAAGAAAGAAGAAAGAAGAAGAAAGAAAGAAAGAAAGAAAGAAAGAAAGAAAGAAAGAAAGAAAGAAAGAAAGAAAGAAAGAAAGAAAGAAAGAAAGAAAGAAATCTGGATCAGCCAGGTACACCAGGCCTGAGAATGTTAGGGAATTCACTAATTTCCATGCATTTTTTTATTCTTTCCAGACATTCACAGTAAGGAAAAATTAAAAGTATCCCATATGTACATATTGTCCCTACAAAGAGTCTCTTGAGAACTTCATGTTCTCCCAGAATTTTATCATATCTGAGCTGACTCTAATCGGATCCCATTGTGTAATATTTCATACTGTGTCATGTTTCAGTGCCTCTTATTCTGAGCTTCAGGGTACATTTGTGAATTCAGCTTTGGTTCTGCATCAGTTGGTATTGTTTTGTGTTACTTGAGTTTCTTGCCTAATGTTTCTTCTACTGTCTTTACTCAGAGTCTAATTATTCAAAAGTTAACTCATAAATACACTGGGAAAGAAGATTCCTTTTGAAAAGACCTAAGGATGGAAAGTATACAATGGTGAAAATGAGAGTAATCTTCCATCTTGGAGAACCAGTAGCCCACATGAACCTTTGATTTTAGTCTTCACCATGGCTGGTAGATTCTACACCTTATGTCTCCAACTGCACAGATCCTATGCTTGTTTTATAAAAATTTGTGACAGGCTTTATTTGAATTTCTCAGGGGTTATATATGGCATTTTGTGCAATAAACACCTGAAGCTATTTTGTTTCATAACTGGGAATCTAAAATTATAAATTATTTGTTTTATATCATTTTTGTGCATATGTGTGCATACCTGTTTATTGTATGTTGTATCTACATATATGTTTTTGTCTATACATTATGTATATGGTACCAAAATTGGCATATATATAAAAATAAGAATTAAAAAATTACAATAAATTGGATCCAAATGCCTTTCATTTAACATGACTAAAATTGGATAAATAGATAAAATGTGACTGTCTTTAAATTTACTTCACTATTCATTTTTCTAAGTGTTCAAGAAATCAATATAGTGTTGATTTCTCTAAAATGGTTAAAGTGTAATCACTATTTCTTTTAGGATGTGTCTTCAGCAAAAAATAATGACTTAAAATGTTAGGTAGGTTGATCTAAATTCTTGGATGTCATGAATACCATAAGTTAAAATTAGATGAATTAGATTAACAGAAATAGAATGAGTATTTATAAAAGTACATGTTAAGGAGAAAAGTCAATCAATACCAATGAATCTACCATGATGAATCAATATTCATGAATCTACCCTATGAAGTTAATATCAATAAATCTATACTGACAAATTGATAATGACTAATCAATATCAATGCATCTACACTGATATGTTGATTTTGATAAATCTACAATGTAGTATTGATGTCAATGAATCTACCCAGAATAGTTAAAATTGATGAATCTATACATTGGGTTGATATGAATGAATCGACTCCAATAAGTCAATATTGATGAATCTACATCAACAGGTAGATACTGACAAATATACCCAGAAGAGTAGATATCAACAAATATATCCCAATGGATCAATATCAAGGAATCTACATTGATGAATACTTATAAATAAATCGACATTGATGAATCCACCCTGATGAGTTGATATTGATGAATCTACACCAAAGTATTGATATCAATGAATCTACATCAAACCATTGATATTTGTGGATCTATTCTGATGGGTTGATATTGATGAATCTACCCTGACAGGTTGATATAAAAGAATCTGCACTGATGAGATGGGTAGATATTGATGAATACACCCAGAAGAATAGATAACAAAAATATAGCACAATGGGTTGATATCAATGAATCTACATTGTCAAATCCATACTGACAAATCAATATTGATGAATCTACCCTATAAGTTGATATCTACAAATCTCCACCAGAGTCAATATCAACAAATCTACCCAGAAACATCAATGTCAACAAATGTACATGGACTAATCAATATTGATGAATCTACATCATCAATTTATTTCAACAAATCAATATTGATGGATCTATCTAGTTTAGTTGATATCAGAGAATCTACCATGACTGGTTGATTATGACAAATCTACCTCAGTTGGTTGATATCAACAAAACTAGACAGAATTGTGGATATCAAGAATCTATCATGGTGAGTCAATATTGATAAATGTACAATGTTGAGTCAGTGTTGACAAATCCACATTAATGAATCAATATCAACCCATCAATATCAACAAATCTTCCCAGAGTTGATATCAACAAATAAACCCCAGCATCAATATTAATGATTCTACATCAATGTGTCAATATCAACAAATAAAGTCCATTGAGTCAATATTGATGAATCTACCTCAATGTGTTGATATCAACAAATCTACACCAGTGAGTAGATATTAATGACTCTAACCTGATGAGTCATGATCCATGAATCTACACTGATGGTCCAATTTTGACAAATCTACACAGGTGAATAGATATTGACAAACCTTCCCCATTAAGTCAGCATTGACATATCTACATTGAAAAGTTGATATCAGCAAATCAATATTGTACAATGTACCCCAACAAGTCAATATCAACAAATCTACACCAATGAGTTGATATTGAAGAATGTATGCCTATGGGTCAATATCAGCAAATCTATGCTGAAGGGTTCACATAGATGTTTCTTCACCAAAGTGTCAATGTTGATGAATCTAAACCTTCAAGTCAATATTGATGAATATGCACTGACAGGTAGATATTGATGAATCTGCACCTTTATGATGACATTGATGAATTTACACCTTCAAGTCAATATCAATGAATCTAGACCAATGGGTCAATATTAAAGAATCTACACTGATATGTTGATATTGTCAAACCTACCCAATTGAAACAATTTTGATGAATCTACCCCAATGGGTAGATATGGAAGAATCTACACCAATGATTCAATATTGATGAATCTACACCAAAAAGTCGATATCAACAAATCTACCCTCAGGTCAATAACAATGAATCTATACAGAAGAGTTAATATTGATGAATATACCCTGATGGTTCAATATAAATAATGGTACATCTATGAATCAATACTGGCAAATCAATATCTGATGAATCACCATGAATAGTTCAATATCAACAAATATACACTAATGAGTCAATGTCAATGAATCTACCCCATCAAATTGATATTGATGAATCTAACCCAATGGATTGATATGGATGGATCTACTCTGAAAAGTCAGTATCAGTGAATCTGCTCCAATTGGTTGATATCAAAGAATCTACACCAATGAATCAATAACAATGAATCAACACCTATGATTGATATCAGTGAATATATCCCATCAAGTTGATATTGACTGTTCTAACACAATGGGTTGGTGTGGAGGAATCTACACACACAAGTCAATAAGAATGAATATGCACCAAAGAGCCATTATTGGCAAATATACTACAAAAAGTCAATACCTATGATATTGATGATTGTACACCAATGGGTCAATATTGATGATCTACACTGGCAAGTTGATATCCACAAATCTACCCATCAGAGTCTACATCATTTCATTGATAATGACAAATTGATAATGAACAATGTACCACAATGAGTCAATATTTATGAATCTATATGCTTGTATCAATATTGACAAATCTACTCCAATATGTTGATATGACCAAATCTAACCCAATGAGTCAATATTGAACAAACTACATTGATGGGTCAATGTTGACAAATGTACCTTGACAGGTCAATACTGATGAATCTACTCCATAGGTTTAATTTCAATAAATCAAAACAAATGGGGTGATATATATAAATCTACACTGAAGAATCGATATTAAGAAATCTACCCTGATGAGTTGATATCTATGCATCTACACTGATGAGTCAATAATGATGAATCTACATCAATGAATCAGTATCAACAAATCAATATCAATGAATCTACCCAACAATTTGATACTGATGAATTTATACTGATGTGTTGATGTGGACAAATTTACCTGTACAGTTTGATATTGATAAATCTACCCCTATGGGTCCATATCAATAAATCTATGCATCAAGTCAATATTGATGAATCAACACAATGGGTCAAAATTGATGAGTCTACCCTAATGAATTGATTTTGACAAATTTAACCAATCAAACCAATTGAATCAATATTGATAAATCTAATCCATCGAGTTGATATCAACAAATCTATCCACATTGGTTGATATAGATGAATCTACCCAAATGAGTATATTTCTGTGCAGAGTGGTGACAGGATGCAAGAGCAGTGAATGAGATTCAGGGTCTCTGATGACCTCATGGCTATGGCATGACTGGTGCCTGGAAATTTTCTTGCACAAGGGCACAGGATGTTTAGCTGCTGTGGTAAAACCTTTCATGAGGAGGCTCTGTGCAAGAGTCTTTTCAGGTCTAACCTTGATCTCAGTCACAGGTCTTCTGGGAATAGAAGAACTCTTTGTAAGAAACCCATGAAAGCCATGCTGGACACAAGAATTGACATAGAGGGTTTATTAAGCAAACAAAGTGTCTCCCTGCAGGGTAAGAAAGAAAATGAGAGGGAAAGAGAATGGACACGCACAAGAAAGAGTGTGAAAAGGGAGGAGACATAAAGTGAGTAGGAGAGAGAAAAGTATGAGAAAAGATGGTGGGGAAACTATATTTAAGCAGTTTAATTCCACCGGGCTAACAGGGGAACAATAACGGAGAAGAATACTTGCAAGCTAACTGATGAACCAATAGCTAGCTAGGATGTTCACAGACTGACAAGTAGTTGGGAGGCCAGCATATGGCTGCAGCAGAAAGGGCAGGGAGAGCAGCTTTCAGACTGACAACCTAGGTTGTGATGCAGCAGAAAGAATGGGGGAGCAGCTTTCTATTACATTCCCCTGTTTCTGTTTTTAAAACTAAATCTTTTTTTCTCCAGTTTTCTCCCATCTTATGTCTCCTTCCTGCCTATGTGACTAGGCCTGGTTTTGCAGGTGAGATGTAAAATTCCATTCTCCCAGGGGCAGTCATCAACTTCCAGACTTCCAAAGGCAGATGGTTTTCATGGACTTCATTTCTTCTATTTGACTGATTCCCTGTTTCTACACTAACTGCCTGTCCCCAATTCTGGCTTTCTTCACCCCTCTAATTTTCAGAACTCCTTAGGGAAAGGGGGCGATGACTGCTCTGGCTTCTTTGAGCTGGAAGGGGGCAGCATGGGGCAAGGCAGTTTGGAGTTCCCTTTTAGAAATTACGAGTTAAATGAGGGGTCCATAGTAGAAGTCTGGTTAGGAAAAGCAGGTTGTAAAGGTATCTGGGGGTGGTTGCTTTTATGAGAGAAGAACAAAAAGACAGGAGTACTGAAATGAGATTTATGCAATATAAATATTGCAGAAACTGGAACATGCCAATGAATATCATAAAGATGACAGAAGTCAATAATTCCTCACTAGGGGTTGGAAGAACTGAGAAGTTTTTCCCATAATAAGGCCTAGCAAAGGCTGCAGAGGACAAGACCTTTACTTGGGAACTTTAACATTGTCCAGGTTATCAGGAATGTAAACACAACATTCAGTAGTGTTCTCTATATTTCTCTTACTAGCAAATATAGATTAAGTCTACCTGTGTCTGTAGGCCTTAAGCTGACTAATACCTTCTGACTCTGGCAATTTCTTTTGATAGCTATCAGGCACATTTGCCTAACAATCTCTCTTTTGTAGCTTCCAGTCTTTAATCTAGTAGGCTAACACAAGTGTACATCTTAAGTTACATTTAACTATTATTTCTTTTAAATGTCCCAGAATGGCTATATTTTGGTTTTAACTGTTTTTCTAGGTGTCTAAGATCAAGCTGGTCAAAGTGACCTGTTACAGTCTGTTAAAGAGTCAGCTGAGTTCCCACAGGGGTCATAGAAAATTTAAGGGTAGCTTCTTAGCTTTAGTGCCATCCATTAGGCAGCATCTCCTTGATAAGGTGGATTCCCTTGAAAGCACCAGGGATGTCTCCCTTTTTCCTTGACCCTCCTCTGCAGTGGATGCACTGATTGGCTTTTCATCCTCTAGTGGCCTCATAAGTCTCCCTAATTGGGAGGTCATGTAATCCAAAGTTGCAAAGCTCCTTAGAAAATCCACTTGTTCCCTGGATGCAGGCTGATTGAGGGCAAGACCCAAATACTGGCTTTTCTTGGCCTATGCATTTAATCTAAATCATTAAATTTGATCTTAACCATCCAGCAAGCTGGTCTCACCAGTCATAAAGTAAGAGTGCTGGGCTTTAATTTCAATGTCTATTGCTTTACAATTATTTACCCCCTTTTATCAAATTTGGGTCTACATTATCTGTCTTATATGATTTCAAGTTAATTTACAGTGTTTGCTCTTGAAGCAGTACTTCTGCAAAATATTAATCAGGCAACAGCTAGAATTTACAAGGAAAATACAAAATGGAATCACCAACAGTAAAACATAAAGTTTTTGCAATAGCTATCTTGAATTTTGGCCAAGTTATTCATTATATCCCCTGTTTGAGATCACAGTAATCTTTACAACAAACTTCTGAACACAACTTTAAAAAAGTTAAATCTGGCTTACTTTGGAGCCATTCTACCATGTAGCAGGGTTAGGCAGAGCCTTATCTCAGGTAAGATGGGGCTCTTCACAAATCTTAGGAAAAATGTTCTAATCCTGAAGTTAATTTTTTCCTCTTTTGCCATGATCAGCATGACCAAATTCTCAAGTTCAGTGAGGGGCAAAGGAGTATTAGAAAATAAAGGGTTATAAACATAGATTTTGAAGATTAAGCTGAGATCAGATGGAGCTCTGTTCTCTGATGGAAATGCAGATCTAAAGAGTTATATCAGCAATCTTTATATAGGTATGTAAGCATTATTCTTTGTTTTCAGGAAATTTACAGAGACTAGGACATCAATGTAACTTTTTTCACAGTTTCAAAGTTCAATGTTAGGAGTTCTGTGTAGCTCTCAAGGAAGGCCATTGTCCAAAGTTACTGTAAGGTGGGCAAGGACCAGAGAAGGGAGCTTATGAAACACTGTTTATCTAGCAAAATAATTCCTTCCTGTCCAAGGGCTGTGTGCCTAAGATCAATGTCAGAGCTGATAGGACACCTATACAAAGCCTCCCCAGGGAGGGTACTGCCACAGAATTTAGGCATCTTGTGCCCCTGCACAGGTACACTTCCAGGCATTAGGCATGCCACAGCCATGAGGTCAGAGACCCCAATCTCAGTCACTGTTGTACACTCTTTCTTAAATGTCATCTTAAGAAGTTTACATATATTGACTCCTGAGTCTATATAAACTAGTTAACACAATTTAACATTGTATTTAAAACATGAATTAAAGAAAGTCTGAGAGAGCTTTTAACTTTCCTTTTGTGTGGCAAAATGCTTTCATATTTCACAATATTAACCTTTAACAAATCAGGCTCTCACTAACTTTTAGAAATACATTTACATTTAAATTATTTTATATCAGTGTAAAAAGTAACATATTTAACATATATCCTATTGATGACAGGTCCTATAATAGAACATTACCATTACAGACAAGTCTAATTTGGAGAATAGCAGCTTGATAAATTTTCTGCTTTAAAGGCTTGTATACCTGGAAAACATGAACACATTTAACATACAAAGAATAATGTTTAAGTATGTTACTCCATGGAATAACTTTGTAAGTTAATCAGATGTCTCTAACAAACATGTTTGAGTAATCCCATACGTGTCAACTCTAATTCACTCATCTTATTGTATACAAAACAATATATCAGATAGGTATAAAAAAACCAAGATATCAGAGAAGTTTACCAACAGTATTTGCCATCTATTTCTTGTTGAAGAAAAATTCTAGAAAAATTGATATTAGACATTTTATAAACATCAACATTTTATTAGTTTGACCACCTAGAGACTTGTGAGTTAATATTAAAGACATTTTACTTCTATTAGTTTACCCAATTTAAATTGAACCTTTTTAAATCACATGAATTAAAAGTATTTGGATACAGTTTTTTATTTTAATTTTATGCACACTTATATGTAACACAAAAGCAAAGGCCTTATAATGTTTATCTCCATTGCAATGTAACAGAACTTCAAAAATAAGTCTAGAGCTGGATAAAAAGAACTGATCAAAAAATCATTAACCTATCTATGCAGGATAAAAATTGTGAGCTCAAAAATATAGCATTTAAGAAAAACAAGATTTCTAGAAGAAAAATGATAATGGCCATTAATTATAGCATGAAAGAGTGAGAAGGAGAAGGGCAGAAAGAACAGGTAAAAGGGAGAGATAGAGTGTTGCAGCCCAGGAGAAAATTAAAATGGACACTTTTTCTTCCCCTTGGGTTTGAGACTGGTTTCCCACTAAGCATTCTGGCTTCCTCCATTTATATTTCATTGTAAGCCTTGACTGAGATCTGAAAGGGGCTAACAGATTATAGCAGAAACTTGATGCCTAGGGCATCTTAACCCTTTTTCCTGGTTAGTAATCAATTAGGTTTGGATGCAAGAAAATTGTGAAACATTATCTCCCACTACTTATGGGAAATGGGGCTGCTATATTATACTACTTACTGGGACATGCCACTGATGGTTGGGCTGGTTACTCCCTCCACATGAGCATATGTGGGACCTTGTGGTAGTAGGATTAGGTGGACTGGGCCAGGGAATGGAAGCAGAAACAGAATGGGGTAAAGGAGATAGAGAAGCAGGGTCTGGAGGCACCAAGCCTGCAGGAAAAATCAAGAAGCAAGAGAGAAGAGACTTGAAGATAAGGAATCCCTTTCCATCTGCCCCCTTGCTCATGGAAGCTTTGTGCCATTATGTGGCCATTTTGGATTGATTATCTAAAGGGTACTCTGGCCAAATATCATTAAGTTTTGATGGCTTTAAACCAGGTGTCAGGTGAAGGGTTCTAAAGTTGTCTCAGGGGTGAATCTGCCAGAATGGAGGACCCAGATCCCATGGTGGAGACTGATACAGCCTAGTCTGTGGCCAGGGCATCCTGAGGCCAGAGTAGTCGACTGGAGACAAGGAGGCACCACAGTGATGGTGTCATCACACAAGCATCAGTCTGTGTGCTGGGCAAAACTGAGGAGGTTGAGAAACTGATATCAGGGTTTTTAAGTGTGAGTGTGTGAGCATGAAGATGAGCCTCAACCCTCAGAAAGAATCTCCACCATAAAATCAGGAACCCACCCATCAGATGAGACTTACTAAGAGGGCCAGCCATAACCATAAAAGTCATGGCTGGGGGTTAAATAGGCCTAGGGGAACCCACCAAGGGGAATCACCAATGAAGTCCGGTGATGGATGCAGAGCAGAGCGTCTGGACAGGATGGAAGGTGAGGCTGTGTCCAGGGGGCACTGGGGTATCAGATGGGGTTCCACTTGCTTAAGAGTCAGTGGAAGAGCCCTTCCAAATCATGGCACCCCACGTCAATGTAAGAAACCCCACAAAAACCACACCAGACACAAGAATTGACATGAGAGGGTTTAACAAGAATTGACATGAGAGGGTTTATTAAGCAAACAGAGTGTCTCCCTGTGGGGTAAGAGAGAAAATGAGAGGAAAAGAAAATGGGCATGCACAGAAAGAGTGTGAAAAGCAAGGAGGAGAAAGAAAGTGAGTAAGAGAGAAAAAAGCATGAGAAAAGATGGCGGGGAAGCTAGCCTTAAGCAGTTTAATTCCGCCAGTCTAACAGGGGACCAATAATGAAGAAGGATACTTGCAAGCTAACTGATGAACCAATAGTTAGCTAGGATGTTCACAGACTGACAAGTAGTTGGGAGGTGGGGATATGGCTGTGGCAGAAAGGGCGGGGAGAGCAGCTTTCAGACTGACAAGCTAGGTTGTGTTGCAATGTGAAGGGTGGGGGAGCAGCTTTGTATTACACTCTTATGCTGGGCAATTACAATGTTTCACTAGTTTCATTACTCCTGCTATTACCCCAATGGGTTGATATGGATGAATGTATCCTGATGATTAAATATCAATGAATCTTCCCTGGTGATAGATATTATCAAATCCACACCAATGGGTTGATATTGATGAATACACCCAGAAGAGTTGATACTGAAAAAATCTTTTTCAGGTCAATATCAAAGAATCTAAATTGACAAATCAGTATTGACATATGAACTTTGACAAATCTACCATGACTCGTTAATATTGACGAATCTTCCCCTAGCAGTTGATATCTATTAATCTACACCAACAAGTAGATATTAATGAATCTATACTGATGGTTAATATTGATCAATCTACCCCATGGGTTGAAATTGATGAATCTGCAATGATGAGCAGATATTGATAAATCAACACCAATGAGTAGATATCACCAAATCTACTCCATTGAGTCGATATTGACAAATGCACACTGACATGACAATGTCAGTATGAATCTACCACTAAGGTTGATATCAATAAATCTACCCTGACAAGTCAATATTGACAAATCTACCCTGTTGAGTTGATATTGATGAATATACCCAATTGAATCTATAACGACTGATGTACACTGAAGTTGACATTGATGAATCAATGCCTTCAAGTCAATATCAACTAATCTATACTGATGGGTTGATATCAATAAATCTACCATTGATTTGACATCTATAAATCTACCCTGGGGGATTATTAATGAATTTACACTGATGAGTTGATATCAACAAATCTATCTGAGGAATTAATAATAATGAGTCAACACCATCAATTTTGATATCAACAAATCTAGTCAATATCGATGAATTTACCCCAATGGGTAAGTATTGACAAATCTACACTGATAGTTTGATATCAGTGAATCTACCTCAATGAATCAATGTTGATGCATCAATATCGATGAGTCATTGTCTGTAAATCTACAGCAGTCCATATTGACATATCAATATCAACATATCTATACTGATGAGTTGATACCAACAAATCTACCCAGTCCAGTCAATATCAATCAATCCACCCTGATGGATCAATGTTGAGGAATCTATCTCAAAGAGTCAATATTGACAAATCTACCCTAAAGAATCAGTATATATGACTCTATACTGATGAATAAATATTGGTGAATCTAACCTTTGAGTCAAATTTGACAAGTCTACAGTTATGTATCAAAACTGATGAGATTACACCAATTAATCTACATAGGTGATTCAATATTGATGGCTCTATCCCATTAATTCTATATCAATGAACCTACATCATCAAATCAAAAGACTCATCAATATCAAAGAATCAACACTGAAGTGTCACTACTGATGAATCTATGCTGATGAGTCAATTTTGATGAATCTGCACAAATGGGTTGATATTGATGTATCTAATGAGAAGGGTCAATATTGAACAATCTATCTCAAGGAGTTGATATGGACTAATCTACCCTGAAAACTCTATTTTGATGTTTCTACACTAAAGGGTTATCAACAATTCTAATCCCACTTGTTGATATAGACAAATCTACCCCAATGAGTACATTTTGACAAATTGAACCAGTTAAGTTAATATTGATGAATCTAATCAGAGAGTTGATATTAGTGAATCTAACCAATAGAGTTGATATTGAGAAATGAAGTCTGATGGGTCAATATGGGCAAATCTACCCTGATGATTCAATATTGACATATCTGCAACAAAGTGTTGATATTGATTAATCTATATCAACAGGTTGATAATGATGAATATGCCCAGAAGACTCAATTTTGAAGAATGTACCCTGCTTGGTCAATATCAATGAATCAACATTGACAACTTATTATTAACATATCAATATCAATGAAAGTAACCAGTTGAGTCAATCTCTATGAATCTCTACCAATGAGTCAAAACTGATGAATTCAATCAGTTGAGTCAACATCATCAAATCTCTCATGATAGGTCAATATTGATCAATATTCTTTAATTGGTCAATATCACTGAATCTACACTGAAGAGTAAATACTCACAAATCTACCCTGAGAGGTCAATATCAATGAATGTACACCAACTAGTAGATATTTTTAAGTTTACACTGATGGGTTGATATTAACAAATGTACTCCTTATGGTTGTTATCTACAAATCTATGCCAATGAGTAGATGTCAATGAATCTACACCAATGAGTAAATATCAATAAATCTACCCTGTCAAGTCAATATTGATGAATCAAGACTGACAGATTAATATTGATGAATCTACCTCATTGAGGCTTTAATGACCAATCTAAACCAGAGTTGATTTCAATGAATCTACACCTTCTTGTTGATATTAACGAATCTACACTGATAGGACAAAATTGACAAACCTATACCAATGAGTAGGTATCAATGAATCTACCACAATATTTCAATATAGCCAAATCTAGACTGATGAGTCAATTTCAATGAATCTACCCACTTGAGTTGATGTCAATGATTCAAAACATTTGAGTTGACATTGAGGAATCTATTCGGTTTGGTCAATATGAAAAAAAAACCTACACCAATGAATCAATATTGATGAACATACACCAAAGAGTTGATATTAAAAAATCTAACCCAATGGGTAGTCAATAACAAATTTACCCCATAGGTCTATATGAATGAATCTAGATTGACCAATCAAAATTGATACATCAATATTGACAAATATCCTCTGACAAGACAATATTTTTAAAGTATATATGTATATTTTTTAAAGACTGAATTTTGATTCATTGTACACAAATGGGGTACAACTATAGTTTCTATGGTTTTACACATGGTAGACTCAGACCAATTGTGTAATCTTACATGAACATAGGATAATAATATCTGTCTCAGTCCACTATCTCTCTTTCCCCCCTCCCACCCCATTTTCTTCTACACAATTCAAAGTGCTTCCATTCTTCATTTACCATGCCCCCCCTTTTATGTCTCATCATCCACTTATCAGATAAGAAAATAAGCCATTGGTTTTGTGGGATTTACATATTTCACTTAGCATTATATCCTCCAACTCCATCCATTTACCAGTAAATGCCATAATTTTACTCTTATGTATGACTGAGTAGTATTCTGTTGTGTATATATAACACAGTTTCTTTATCCATTTATTGATTGAAGAGAATCTGCATTGGTTACACAATCTAGCTATTGTGAACTGAGCAGTTATAAACATTGATGTGACTGTGTCACTGTAGTATGCTGATTTTAAGTTCTTTGGGTATAAACTGGGAGTGGGATAACTGGGTCAAATTTCTTTAAATTCCTGAGGAATCTCCATACTGCTTTCCAGAGTGGCTTCACCAATTTTCAACCCCACAAGCAATGTATGAGTGAAACTTTTCCCCACATCCATACTTGCTTGTGTTTCCTATATTTACCATTGTAATTGGTGTTAGATGAAATCTTAGGGTATCTTTTAATTGCATTTTTCTAATTACTAGAGATGAGGTATACTTTTTCATAAATTTGTACATCACCTGTATATCTTCTGTGAAGTGTCTGCCCAGTTCCTTAGCCCATTTTCTCATTGGGTTGTTTTTGTTTTTGCAAGTATTTTTTTTTATAAATTTTTGATATTAGTGCTTTATCTGAAGTGCATATAGAAGAGATTTTCTCCCACTCTGTGAACTCTTTTCTTCACATTATGAAGTTTTTTCTTTGTTGAAAACAAGATTCTTAGTTTGAATTCATGCAATTTTTTAATTCTTTCTTTTATGTCTTGTGCTCTTGGAGTCTTTTTTAAAAAGTCTGGTTCTAAACCATCATGATGATTTAGGTGAACTGTCTCTGATCTAGTTCCTAGGTCCTTGATCCATTTTGAGCTGAGTTTTGTGCAGGGTGAGAGATAGAGGTGTAATTTTATTTTACTACATATCGATTTCCAGTCTTCCCAGCACTATTTGTTGAAGAGGCTATCTTTTTTTCCATTGCATGTTATTGGCACCTTTATCTAGTATGATGTAACTGTACTTATGTGGATTTGCCTCTGAGTCTTCTATTCTCTACCTTTGGTCTACCTGTATATTTTGGTGCCTATACCATGTAGTTTTTGTTACTATTGCTCAATGGTAGTTTAAGGTCTGGTATTTTGCTACCTTCTGCATCACTCTTCCTACCCAGGATTGTGTTGGTTATCCTTGGACTTTTATGCTTCCAGATGAATTTCACAATGAATTTCTCTATTTCTATGATGAATGTCATTGAGATTTTAATTGGAATTTTGTTAAATATACATAGTGCATTTGGAAGTATGGCCAGGTTGACAACACTAATTCTGCCTACTCAAGAATATGGGAAACTTTTCTAAGGCTTTTTAAAATTTATTTCTGTAGGGTTCTGTAGTTATTGTAGAGATCTTTTGTCTCTTTGTTAGATTGATTACCAAGTTTTTTTTTTTTGAGGCTGCTGTGAATGGAGTAGTTTTTCTAATTTTACTTTCAGAAGATTCATCAATTATGAGTAGAAATGCATTAGATTATGTGTGGTGAGTCTATATCCTACTATTTTGCTGACTTCATTTATTAATTCCAAATTTCTAGTTCTAGAAATCTTCTGGTGGAGTTTTATGAATCCTCTAAATATAGTATCATGTAGTCAGCAAATAGTGACAGCTTGAGTTCTTCTTTTCTTATTTGTATCCTTTTAATTTTTTGGTTTGCCTAATTGCTCTGGCTAGTGTTTCAAGGCCTATGTTGAATAGAAATGGCAAAAAAGGGCATCCATATCTTTTTCCAGATTTTAAAGGGAATGCTTTCAGTTTTTCTCCATTAAGAATGATGTTTTGTGTCGGATTAGCATAAATAAACTTTCCAATGTTGAGGAATGTTTCTACTATTTTATTTTTTCTAGTGTTTTGAGTATAAAGTTTGTTGTATTTTATCGAACTTTTTTCTGCACCAAATGAGATAATCATATGATTCATAACCTTAAGTCTATTGTTGTAATGAATTACTTTTATTTATTTTCTGGTGTTGAAACATACCATGCACATCGACTCAGGAAAAAGTGGGGGTTACTCAGGTAAAGCGGACTTCAAGAAAAAGTTAGTCAGAAGGGATGAATAAGAACATTTCTTACTGCTGAAGGGAACTATCATTTAGGAAGACATAACAATTTTAAATATTTATTTTCCAAATAACAGCACATCTGTGTACATCAAAAAAATTCTTCTCAATTCCAGGATTCAAATAGACCACAACACAATCATTCTGGGTGACTTCAACACACTGCTCTCACCACTGGATAGATATTACAAACAAAAACTGAACAAAGAATCCATACAACAAAATAACACAATCAGTAACTTAACCTAAAAAACATATATAGAATATTTTATCCAGAATGATTGTGCATGGTATGTTTTTTCCCATCCTTTCACCTTTAGTATGTAGATGTCTTTTTTCTATGAGATGAGATTCTTGAAGGTAGCATATTGTTGGGTCTTTCTTTTTAATCCAATCTTCCAGTCTATACATTTTGATTGAAGAGCATAGGCCATTAACATTTAGGGCTATTATTGAGATATGATTTGTATTTCTGGTAATTTTTGCTTATTTTTCATTTTTAATGTGGCTTGGTTTTCCTTTTTTTGTTTTGGCTTTACATTTATGGTACAGTACTTCCTCCCTTTGCTGATTTAAATTGTTTTCATTTTCTACTCACTAAATATTTTGCTGAGAATTTTCTGTAGCATAGGTTTTCTATTTGCAAATTATTTTAACATTTGTTTATTGTGGAGGAATTTTATTTTATTCTCAAAACTGAAAGTTAGTTTTTTGGGTATAAGATTCTTTGTTGCCAACCATGTTCTTTAAGAGCTTGAAAAAAGCTGTTCCAGGCCCTTCTAGAATTTAGTGTCTGGAGTGAGAAATCTGATGATATCTGTATTGGTTTTCCCCTATATGTAATCTGATGCTTTTCTCATGAAACCTTTAAAATTCTATCTTTATTTAAATGTTAAGCATTTTCATTACAATATGTCTTGGGGTGGATCTGTTGCAATTTTGTACATTTGGCATTCTGTAAGCCTCTTGTATTTGATTTTCCATTCCATTCTTTAGGTTTGGGTAATTTTTGGATATTATTTCATTGAGAAGTTTATTCATTCCTTTCGGTTATATCTCTGTGCCTTCCTCAATCCCAATAATTTTTAAATTTGGTGTTTTCATGGTATCCCATATTTCTTGGATATTACAGTCATAATTTCTTGCCGTTTTTTCTCTTTGGTCAATTTTATTTTCAAGATTAAATATTTTGTCATCAATTTAAAAGGTACACTCTGCCAAGTGATCAAGTCTGTTGGTGATGTTTTCCATTGAGTTTATTTGTTTTATTGTTTTCCTCATTTCAAAAGTTTCCCTTTTTTTCCCTGAATTTCTGTAAATGTTAATTGGGGTCTAGCTATAAGGGATAAGGAGAGAGCTAATAAAGAGGCAAGCACTCAGGATGGCAAAGAGCAAGAAGTGGCTCTCGTGGGAAAGCCAGTCCAGTTTTTCATCAAATCTGGGATCATATCAAGTTACCTAGGTTACATAGTAAAGTTAGTTTTGCCCATGCGCAGATCACATAACTTTCTTGCTTCTTAGAGTCCACTAGTACCAAAGGTTATTATAATAAAATAATGTATCCAGGTCTCAAGGACAGATGATTTGCAGAGCATTTCTGAGCCATTCCGAGTGTCTTTTGTCCTGAGGAGATTTCTCAACTCAAAGGACTTTCACTCCTCTGTATATTGACTGACTAGAAATCCCTATAATTCTGCTTTTTTCTTTTTTATCACCTTTTGAATAGACATGACTAGTCTTCTCTTTAAGGAAGGTGGAGGGAGAAAGTAAAGCAAACATTGGCAAATACAAGCACAGCATAATAAAGCATGTATTAATAAGCATTCTCCAATGAAAAGTTGTTTGATCCATGTAAAATTTTGCAGCCATGAGATAAACCAACCAAATAAGTCCCAGTCTCCATCATCTTTATGCATCTTCTTTTCAATGCCTTTAAGATGATCCAATTCCTTTTGAATGTAGTTATTAGTATTAGTTAAATTGAAACAACACATATTGTTAAAATCTTGGCATCCTATATGATGGAAAAACAGCCAATAATCAATAACATCCATTATCAAGAATAGTTTGATGATAGAAATTTCAGGAGAATAAACAATTTATGCTAAGTATGGAGGCACCACCAACAGGGATACAATAACAGAAAAAATAATAAAATAATAGCCAGCATAGTTATAGAATTTTGGGTAAGTTTGGCAAACAGAGCTAAAACCAAGTTTTTTGGAGTACATTCTGAACCCATCTGGGCTAGCATTTGTTGAGCAGATGTTGTTACATTTTATATTCTTCCAAGTCATTAGATGATTAGAAGAGAGATGGTCTCTTGGGTCTCTTTTTCTTATCAGAGGTTCCTCCTTTGGATCAGGATCCTCTTCATCCAGTGTAAAATTCAATTTGGGAATCAGAATGTGAAGTCCTTGATGCCAACTCATGAAGATTGTCAAGTCTAACACTTCTGGCAGGAATCCAGACAGAACCTGTAGGAGTAAGAACAGCAACATATCCCCTTCCAAAGTTGCAGGATGCCCCCATATAAGGTCTGGTGGAACTCAGTATTTTACATAAATCTTTGGTAGTGTTTTCTGAGGTGCAAGTGCCTCAGAGGACCAGAGATGTGTATTATCTTCAAAATGTACATTAAGAACACTTACTGAGAAGAAGAAAATATTGAGAGATTTATAAACATGAGAAAGGCTAGATCCTCCTTTTTCTCCCAAATATGTCATCTTTATTCAATTTGCAAGTCTTATTTCTAATACTAGGTTATTTATTTTATTGTTCAAATTTTCCACTATATGATGGCTCTGGTGACTCTTTGACATATGCTTATTCAGTTTCTGTTTTTAGCACTTTCTTACTCTCTGGCATTACAAGAATGCATTTTTCTTTGGTAACCAGATTTAACACAATTGGAAACATTTTACATATATATGTATACATGTATATGATCTTAATATAAAGAGCAGAATATTTAAGTAGAATATTAGTATATATACACCAATAACTAAGGCTTTACATCTTGAGATGTTTTGAGTGCAATATCCTATTCACATCTTGCTTTCAGTGTGGTTGAGAGAATGAGTGACAATTTCTTTTTTGGTAGTCTTACATAATATAAATCAAATAAATTTAAAAATAAACACTTTAAAGAGGAAATTTGTGTGTTATTAGTAATAATTAGGAATTATTAGAGGATTATTAATTCAATACATTTACATTCTAAAGACAGAGGTAAGTTTATATTATAAAAGGAAAAAAATTAAGAGACCTTCAATTTACTTTTGAACAAGAGTAATCTGCAGATCAAAAAATACTAGTTCCACTTTAATAGATGACAAATCCCCTGTATCATAAATATTAGACAAGGAAAAAGACCTAGGAAATAATATCAACTTTCAGTACTTTAGTTCTTGAAAAGGTGAAATGATAGGCAACTGTCCAAATGATTATGTGATTAAGAGCTCTCACATTTCTAATTCTTTTATATGCATTTGTATTTGTTGGATGTCCTTTTAGTTGTTTATTTATCCTGTAATTTATTCTGTAAATTTATCCTGTAGTTAAGAAATTGTTAGCAATCAAACTTATAAACATATTGCAAAACAGTTATTAATTAACATATACTTGACTGGTAATTTCAACACCTTTTCCTATGAAGTTCATTGTACTTGAGAGCTGACAATTTCTCATGAACTAGAACAAAGCAAAACTTCAACAGACGAGAAAAAGAATCAGCAGCAGCACTGGATGTAAACCCAAGTTTCTGTTTTCTATTTATTTGCTCTGTTTTTGAGAACTACACAGTATGACATAAGGAAAAGAGGTTTTAGAAAAATATTCCTAGGTTTTAGACATAACCTCTTTGAATTCTTATTACTTAGAATCTACTTGAAGGAATGGGAGAAAATTAGAGTAGGAGGAGACAAAATACATTTGTAGTTCACATTAAAATAGTTGGCAGCTACTTATTTCCTAAAGTAAAACTCTGATTAGATTCAATCTGGGAACTAAGAGATCAAAAAAGATAGGACAGCTACTTTAAAAAAAATCCCAATTTTTCTCAACCAAGTAGAACCCTTGGGTGGATGCTAAATTATTAAAACAATCTATGAGCATAGAAATTTGAAAATAATTTCTTTATTAAGAAAATAAAGATATGTTGCTTAGGGAGAGAAGCAAAAAGGATCAGTTATCAGGTACATTAGTAAATAGTAAGTAAAATAAATGTCTGTCTTATCACAGACAACTATTTTAAGAACATTATTTATTTTATCTCTCAGAAAACATATTTAGGGGGCAATCCAAGATGGTGGCCTAGAGGGCTGACTGCACCCCCAGTCGCTCCAGAACCCAGGAGTTAAGAAGGGGAGGCATTGAGAGACTCGGACTGAAATAGAGCCTCAGGTGAGTCTGCCCACTGGGTAAAGCTCGGCCCGGGTGGCAGGCCCAGATAGAGGTGGCTTATCGGAGCCGGGCAGGGCAGCTAGAGTCATCCACAGGCAGCCCTGCGCACTCCGGCGGTGGGCCACGACCACACAGCCAGCTTCTCGAGGTTCTCGGAATGGAACTGGCCCGCTAGTGAGAGCCTTTCTGACCAGAACAAGCTCCGAGTCCCAGAGCCACTGCAGCGCAGCGTACTCTGGCAACAAACCAGTGGAGAGCCTCGATCTGCAAGCAGCCTCTGGGATCAGGGCAGGGCAGCCAGAGACCTCTTCAGGCAGCTCTGCCCACTCCAGTCTGCAGGCTCTCTTCACGGGGCGATCCAAGATGGCGGCCTAGAGGGGGACTGCACCCCGAGTCGCTCCAGAACCCAGGAGTTAAGAAGGGGAAGCATTGAGAGACTCGGACTGAAATAGAGCCACAGGTGAGTCTGCCCACTGGGAAAAGCTCAGCCCGGGTGGCAGGCCCAGATAGAGGTGGCTTATTGGAGCCGGGCAGGGCAGCTAGAGTCTTCCCAAGGTAGCCTTCCACACTCCAGCAGTGGGCTCCTCCCACACGGCCAGCTGCACGGTGCAGGCCCACAGTGAGAGCCTTTCCGCACAGAGCCAGTTCCAAACCGTGGAACCAGTAGGGGGCTAGGGGCAGTTTTCTTCGGATGCGCTGCTTTATCAGATTCCTCCAAGACATCAGGGTACTGAAGGCTGGGAGGTGATACACTGGAAATCTACCGGGACACTATAAGCCAATAATGGAAAACTGCAATATCTCAGGGTCCCACTGACAGCTGACCAATATGAGAAAACAAGGGAAGAAAATGTCCCAAACAAACCTAGATACTACATCAATAAAACCCAATGACAGCACAGCAGAAGAAATGTCAGAAAGGGAGTTCAGAATGTACGTAATTAAAATGATCAGGGAAGCTAATGAGGAGATGAAAGAGCAAATGCAGGCATTGAAGGAGGAGATGAAAGAGCAAATGCAGGCATTAAATGATCGCACCAATCAACAGTTAAAAGACCAAATACGGGAAGCAAGAGATCATTTCAATAAAGAGTTAGAGATACTGAAAAAAAAACAAACTGAAATACTTGAAATGAAGGAAACAATAAACCAAGTTAAAAACTCCATAGAAAGCATAACCAATAGGATAGAACACCTGGAAGACAGAACCTCAGACATTGAAGACAAATTATTTAATCTTGAAAGCAAAGTTGGCCAAACAGAAAAGATGGTAAGAAATCATGAACAGAATCTACAAGAATTATGGGATATCATGAAAAGGCCAAATTTAAGAATTATTGGGATTGAGGAAGGCTTAGAGAAACAAACCAAAGGAATGAATAATCTATTCAATGAAATAATAACAGAAAATTTCCCAAATCTGAAGAATGAAATGGAAAACCAAGTACAAGAGGCTTATAGAACTCCAAACATACAAAATTACAACAGACCCACACCAAGGCACATTATTATGAAAATACCTAACATACAAATAAAGACAGAATTTGAAAGGCCGCGAGAGAAAAGAATCAAATTACATTCAGAGGGAAACCAATAAGAATATCAGCAGATTTTTCAATCCAGACCCTAAAAGCTAGAAGGGCCTGGAACAACATATACCAAGCCCTGAAAGAAAACGGATGCCAACCAAGAATCTTATACCCAGCAAAACTTACCTTCAAATTTGACAATGAAATAAGATCCTTCCATGATAAACAAAAGCTAAAGGAATTTACAAAAAGAAAGCCAGCATTACAGAACATTCTCAGCAAAATATTCCATGAGGAAGAGATGAAAAACAACTGATGCAAATCAGCAACAGGAGGCACTAGCCTAAAGGATTAGCCAAATAAAGGAGAAACCAAATCATGTCAAAAACAAATATGAGTCAATTGACTGGGAATACAAATCATATCACAATAATAACCCTGAATGTTAATGGCCTGAATTCATCAATCAAAAGACACAGACTGGCAGATTGGATTAAAAGAAAAATCCAACAATATGCTGCCTGCAAGAGACTCATCTCATAGAAAGAGACACCCATAGACTAAAGGTGAAAGGATGGGGAAAAACATACCATTGACACGGACACAGCAAAAAAGCTGGAGTATCCATCCTCATTTCAGATAATGTGGACTTCAAACCAAAACTAGTCAGAAGGGATAAAGAAGGACATTACATGCTGCTTAAGGGAAGCATAAATCAGCAAGACATAACAATCATAAATATCTATGCCCCGAACATTGGCTCATCCACGTACGTCAAACAAATCCTTCTCAATTCCAGAAATCAAATAGACCACAACACAATAATACTAGGCGATTTTAACACACCTCTCTCACCACTGGATAGATCGTCCAAACAAAAATTGAATAAAGAAACTATAGATCTCAACAACACAATCAGCAATTTAGACTTAACGGACATATATAGAATATACCATCCAACAAAGAACGAATACACTTTCTTCTCAGCAGCACATGGATCCTTCTCTAAAATAGACCATATTTTATGCCACAAAGCTACTGTTAGCAAATACAAGAAGATAGAGATACTACCTTGTACTCTATCAGATCATAATGGATTGAAATTAGAAATAAATGACAGAATAAAAAACAGAAACTTCTCCAATACCTGGAGACTAAATAATACACTATTATATGATGAATGGATAACAGAAGACATCAGGAGGGAAATAAAAAAATTCTTAGAAGTAAACTGAGAACAAAGACACATCATATCAAAATCTCTGGGACACTATGAAAGCAGTACTTAGAGGAAGATTTATTTCATGGGGTGCATTCAAAAAAAGAAGTAGAAATCAACAAATAACGACTTAACACTACAGCTCAAAGCACTAGAAAAAGAAGAGCAGACCAATACCAAAAGTAGTAGAAGACAGGAAATAGTTAAAATCAGAGCCGAAATCAACGAAATCGAAACAAAAGAAACAATTGGAAAAATTAACAAAATAAATAGTTGGTTCTTTGAAAAAATAAATAAAATTGATAAACCCTTAGCCACACTAACAAAGAGAAAGAGGGAGAAAACTCAAATTACTAAAATTCGGAATGAACAAGGAAACATCACAACAGACACGAGTGAAATACAAAACATAATTAGAAGCTATTTCGAAAATCTATACTCAACAAAACAGAAAACCTCGAAGACATCAACAAATTTCTAGAGACATAGGAACTACCTAAACTGCAGAGGAGGACATACACAACTTAAATAAACCAATTTCAAGCAATGAAATAGAAGAGGTCATCAAAAGCCTACCAACAAAGAAAAGTCCAGGACCAGATGGGTTCTCAGCCGAGTTCTACAAAACCTTTAAAGAAGAGCTCATTCCAATACTCCTCAAACTATTCCATGAAATAGAAGAGGAGGGAACCCTACCAAACTCGTTCTATGAAGCCAATATCACCCTGATACCTAAACCAGACAGAGACACATCGAGGAAAGAAAATTTCAGACCAATATCCTTAATGAACATCGATGCAAAACTTCTCAACAAAATTTTAGCAAATTGCATACAAATATATATTAAAAAGATAGTGCACCACGATCAAGTGGGTTTTATCTCAGGGATGCAAGGTTGGTTCAACATTCGGAAATCAATAAATGTCATTCACCATATCAACAGACTTAAAGTTAAGAATCACATGATTATTTCAATAGATGCAGAAAAAGCATTTGATAAAATACAGCATCCCTTCATGCTCAAAACACTAGAAAAAATTGGGGTAGTGGGAACATTCCTTAACATTATGAAGGCAATCTACGCTAAGCCCATGGCTAATATCATTCTAAATGGTGAAAAACTGAAAGCGTTCCCCCTAAAAACTGGAACAAGGCAGGGATGCCCTCTTTCACCGCTTCTATTCAACATCGTCCTTGAGACTCTAGCCAGAGCAATCAGACAAACCAAAGAAATTAAAGGGATACGAATAGGAAAAGGAGAACTCAAACTATCCCTGTTCGCTGATGACATGATTATATATTTAGAGGAACCTGGAAATTCCACCAGAAAACTTTTAGAACTCATAAGTGAATTCAGTAAAGTAGCAGGTTACAAGATCAATGCTCATAAATCCAATGCATTTTTATACATAAGTGATGAATCTTCAGAAAGAGAAATTAGGAAAACTACCCCATTCACAATAGCATTGAAAAAAATAAAATACTTGGGAATCAATCTCACAAAAGAGGTGAAAGACCTCTACAATGAGAACTACAGAACACTAAAGAAAGAAATTAAAGAAAACCTTAGAAGATGGAAAGATCTCCCATGTTCCTGGATAGGCAGAATTAATATCGTCAAAATGGCTATACTACCTAAAGTGCTATACAGATTCAATGCAATTCCAATTAAAATCCCAATGATGTACCTTGCAGAAATAGAGCAAGCAATTATGAAATTCATCTGGAAGAATAAAAAACCTAGAATAGCTAAAGCAATCCTCAGTAGCAAGAGCGAAGCAGGGGGTATTGCAATACCAGATCTTCAACTCTACTACAAAGCAATAGTAACAAAAATGGCATGGTATTGGTACCAAAATAGACAGGTAGATCAATGGTACAGAATAGAGGACATGGACACAAACCCAAATAAATACAATTTTCTCATACTAGACAAAGGTTCCAACAATATGCAATGGAGAAAAGATAGCCTCTTCAACAAATGGTGCTGGGAAAACTGGAAATCCATATGCAATAGAATGAAATTAAACCCCTATCTCTCACCCTACACAAAACTCAACTCAAAATGGATCAAGGACCTCGGAATCAGACCAGAGACCCTGCATCTTATAGAAGAAAAAGTAGGTCCAAATCTTCAACTTGTTGGCTTAGGATCAGACTTCCTTAACAGGACTCCCATAGCACAAGAAATAAAAGCAAGAATCAACAACTGGGATAGATTCAAACTTAAAAGCTTTCTCTCAGCAAAGGAAACTATCAGAAATGTGAAGAGAGAGCCTACAGAGTGGGAAATATCTTTGCCAACCATACCTCAGATAGAGCGCTAATTTCCAGAATCTATAAAGAACTCAAAAAACTCTACACGAAGAATACAAATAATCCAATCAACAAATGGGCTAAGGAAATGAACAGACACTTCACAGAAGAAGATGTACAAGTAATCAACAGATATATGAAAAAATGTTCAACATCCCTAGTAATAAGGGAAATGCAAATCAAAACTACCCTAAGATTTCATCTCACCCCAATTAGAATGGCGATTATCAAGAATACAAGCAACAATAGGTGTTGGCGAGGATGTGGTGAAAAAGGAACACTCATACATTGCTGGTGGGGTTGCAAATTAGTGCAGCCACTCTGGAAAGCAGTGTGGAGATTCCTCAGAAAGCTTGGAATGGAACCACCATTTGACCCAGCTATCCCACTCCTTGGCCTATACCCAAAGGACTTAAAATCAGCATACTACAGAGATACAGCCACATCAATGTTCATTGCTGCTCAATTCACCATAGCCAGATTGTGGAACCAACCTAGATGCCCTTCAGTTGATGAATGTATAAAGAAACTGTGGCATATTTATACAATGGAATATTACTCCGCAATGAAGAATGATAAAATTATGGCATTTGTAGGCAAATGGTCAAAATTGGAGAATATCATGCTAAGTGAGATAAGCCAATCTCAAAAAACTAAAGGACGAATGATCTCGCTGATAAGTGGATGAGGACATATAATGGGGGGTGGGAGGGGCTAGCATTAGGTTTAGGGTTAGGTTTAGAGTTAGGCTAAGTTGAGCGGTAAGAATGAAGGAAAGAAGGACTGTGTAGAGGGAAAAGAGGGTTGGGAGGGGTGGGGTGGAGGGGAAAAATAAAATAAACATCATTACCCTATGTAAATGTAAAAAAAAAATAAAAAAAATAAAAGTGTTTGCTTCCTTGTAAGGAATAAGAAAAACTAGGCAAAAGGAAAAGGGGAAATTTCATCATGCAACAACAAAGTCTGATACACTTAACACTGCCATTGCCTTACTGCAGCTGACCTGAGTATCATTCAGAATACAAAATGCTACCCTATATTCTTTCTATACAGTGAGTGTGTTTATAAAATATTTCCCTGTCCCCAAATCACATCTTCATTTAGTTTCTAAATGGATGTACTGCCCTCTGATTACCTTGTTCTTTCATCAAAATAGCCTTGTAGTATTTTTTCTTCAAAGCTGATATGACATGGTATATCACTACTTCTGCCTTCTTGGGAAGCTCTGTAGCTACCTCAGCTTTTACTCTCCACAGCAGAAATGGTTGCAAGAGGTTGTGTAGTTCACTTGCTGTGTAAGGAAAAATATACAAGAGAGTGGTTCAAAAATACAACAAAGGCACTGAACTACTAGAGAACATATAGCAATTTACTTTCCTCATTTTCAAGTTAATTCTGCATTCTAGGTTAGTATAGCAATTTTCACAGTGCAGACACTCCTGGACTTACAAAGTGACTGTATTCTTATAAACCCATCACAAAATGAAAATATCATGTAAGTAAAACATGTATTTAACAGACCTAACAAACCAAACATCACAGTTTAGCCCACCCTACATTAAATGTGCTCACAACACTTACAATAGTCAACTCAGGCAAAATAATCTAACATAATAATATTTTATGAAAAACTGTTGAATGCTTCATGTAATTTATTGAATACCTGTGTCTAAACACCACTGACAACATAGAACACTGCAGAGCATCAGGTATTTACCCTCATGTTCACCTGGGGAACTGGGGAGTTGTGACTTGCTGCTGCCACCCACTCTCACAGGACAGTACCTTACAACATATCTCTAGCCTGGAAAAGACTGTTACTCTTGTTGTCTTATGACTGAATAGTATCCCATTGTGTATATACACCATGCTTTCTTTTTTCATCTGCTAATGGACATTTAGGTTAGTTCCAAATTTTGGGTACTGTGAATGGTGCTGCAATAAACACAAGAGTAGGGATATCTCTGTAACATGTTGATGTCCCTTCACTTTATGGAATTGCTGAATTGTACAGCAGTTCTAGTTTTTGTTTTTTGAGGAAACTCCATCCTGTTTTCCATTATGTTTGGACCAATTTACTCCTGCCAGGAGTATACCAGAATTCCTCTTTCACCACATCCTTGCTATCATTTGTTAGTTTTTTTGTCTTTTTGTAATAACTGTTCTCACTAGGGTAAGGTAGTTTCTCATTGTGGTCATGATTTGTATTTCCCTGATGATTAATGACTTTGAACATTTTAATGTAACTAACAATAATGCCTTATGTATCTCAAACCAGTTAGAACCAACACAATTTTGAATATACTCAACATAAAGAATTTTGAGTATATGATATGCTATTTATCTAAATTGATCACTACTCAATGTATACATGAATCAAAACACCAATACCTCAAAAATAAGCACAAAGATGTACATCAATAAAAATTCAAAATTCAAAGTACTGTTTCTATTGAATGTGTAATGCTTTTGTAAAATGGTAAAGTCAAAAAATTGTAAGGTGAACATAAAGAGAGGACCATCTGATTTCTGCCTTTACTGGGTTCTTCCCTATTCCTTCTGGACTTGTTCCTGGATTTTAAACCCCAAAATACAAACATTCAAAGAGCTTGATTCTTCTTATTAATAATATCATTTTCAAGAAACTGTTTTCCAGGGTATTCTTGCATTTAATCTCACTGAGCAGCATAACAGACTAGAAATGTATGGCAAGTAATACTGTCACTAGTTTTATAACAGTTAAGTGAGTCTCAGAGGAATTAAGCAACTTATCCAAGGACCCATAGGTGAATGTAAATATTGCCAGCATTCAAACTTGAGTTTTTGACTTCTAATTCCTTGTGCATTGATCAGGTATCCTGATGTTTAAAAATAATGCTAAATTAGAATTATACTTCACATAGGATTATCAGAAACAGAAAATAAAAATACAAGAAACCAGATAAATCTGAAATTCAGATAAACAATTAATAGTTTTTCAATACAATTTTGTCCCATGTCACATGTAACTGGATGTTCTATATTTTATCTGGCAACTCTAAATGTGGGAGAAATCAATCAGAGCAGGTTCTTGAGGTAATCTTTATCCTGTGGTATGGGAATTTGTGCTATAAGAAGTCTTGCAACTCATATTTAACCAGTATATACATAATAACTAGTTGGCTTCCTGCAATTTGTTTTTGATAATCAGTCTAGGATATTCTGATATTACATGAATATTCAGATAATTCCACAAGGCAGAGGGGCAAAGGTATAAGAGGAAGTTACTGGTTATATGGATGAAGGCTTCCCTTTTCACTTCCACGTCCCACTCATTTCAGACTTTATGTTTCTGCAAAGTGTTAAAGAGAAAATACCAGTATTGCAGAATTCTTAAGGACAGTTTAGGACTACAGCATGCACTTACTTTTCTGCACTGGGAAGTGGCATGGAAATTAAAGTCTTTACAAAAATTTACAATTTGAAGCCAGGCATGGTAACATATACTCGAGAAAGGAGGATGGCAAGTTGAAGGCCAGCCCAAGAATCTTAGCAAGATGCTGTTTCCAAATTTTTACAAAAGCACTGGGAATGTATCTCAGTGGTAAAGCACCCCTGGCTTCAATCTCCAATACCACAAAAAGAAAAAAAATTAAAAAGAAAATTACAAGTTGTTTAAAAAAAAAAGTATACAGATCAGTTGGTACTTTCTACCTTCTTCCAAAAATGAAAAAAATAAGCCCCAGTGTAGAATCATGTAACAAACAAATGAGAGTCATGACTAGCAGATAACTGGACACAACACAAGGGACCCAACATCTGCCTTGTGTTTGTGGTTCTTTATCTGAAGAACCACATGAATCCTCTGGTTATACATTCCCTTTCTTTTCTATCTATAATGTTATGCATTAGGGAAGTGTGTGTCAAGATCTCTTGGGGATGATTTGTTGAATGGGAATTAACCTGATTGGACTCTTTAAATATCCTGGTAATATTGAACAAAATCTTTCACCTATTTCTTGGAAAAAAGCTCAGGTTACACAAAACTGAGGAGAGAGTAGAGCTCTTGGAGGCTGATTTGGATAGGAGTTTGAGTCAACAGGAGACTGAAAACCACTGAGAATTAGAATATGTAAATAAACACAATTAAAATTCTCTAAGTTTGGGAAGCAAAGCTGAGTTACTCATGACAACATTTATTGAAATGCAGAGTGGCATGATTTAATGGAATGAGTTAAGGCACATGAAATCAGGAGGCTCAAGTTCAAGTGGTACACTCTGTTTAATGTAGGAGATAATATCTCTTCAGTTTCAACTAAATGAAGGGGATAATAATCTGTAAAGAAGACACTTTCATAGAAATGTAAGTAGCATCACTTTGTGAACTCTGTGTATTACACAATTTTTCACTATGGTTATTATTATTCAATCTACATAAGGATTCAAAAATGTTATGACCTACATGAGGAGTTAACTCGGGCATCTAAATAAACACATACACCCAAGAAGTTTGAAAGGCCAGAGCTACAGCTTCAGGCCTCTCTGCTACAAGCAAGAAACTTGCTTGCTACAAGCAAGATGTACACTAACAAAATATTTGTTTATAAAACTTTGCAGTACATCAGATGCAAGACATCAAGATTTCTGGATGTTTCTTGACATTCTGCCATAAGAAATCCAATAAAGAAAGGACTTTAAATTTTTGAGAAACAGGGCAGGGTATGTGGCTCACTGGCAGATCACTTGCCTAGCATGCATGAAGCTCTGGGTCAATCACCAGCATCACCAAAAATAAAATAAAAAAACAGAAAAAAACATTGAGAATAAGATAAGAACACCAATAACAGGAGAGTTTGAAGGAAGGAAAACAACAATAAAATATTAGGCCAAGTAAGGTCAACCTCTGAACTGACATAAGAGCTTATACCAGGAGAATTAAATACAGCAAAGTTGAAAAGTCATATCTTATTTATATATATTATTTTAAATATTAAAGTACAAACTTATGGCAAAGAGACACAATCAAGGGTCCCTAGAAAAGAGGAAAAGAGGACACCAGAGAGAGAGAATACCCTACCAGACAGGGGATAAAAATGTTTGAAACTAATAAAAATTGAGTACATCTTCAATAAGACTCTAAAAACTGCAACTTCTAGGACATTAAATAAAGAATTTGGATCTAAGCTTTTCCACTAAATGAACTCAAAGTTAAGTGATTTATTATAGGATGAGGACCAAATTTCAATTATTATCTCAGAAATTACCAAGTGTGTTCTCATGAGTGAGCAAACTTTCACCAGGTAAACAAGGAGAATGTAGTTCACATTCCACTGGCTTTTCAGCAAAAAAGGGCAGCACTAGGCTACAATGATGTTTCTCACCTACTTTGCCAGAATGATAAAAGAGATTGAGAGAAGGGAATGAAATCAAGGGTATCATAACAAAAATATGACAGATGAGAGATTGGAGGCAATGTTCTATAAGAAATTGTTCTTTTCATGAGTCCATGTGAATGGTCAAAAGTTTTCACTAAGTTAATGGGGGGGTGGTAAAGTATGTCCAATACATCTGCGACTGCAGGCAGAACTATAAGATCATTTTTGCCAGGAAATCAAAGACACTCAAAAGAGAGTTGAAACATGTCCAAATAAAACAATGTATTTTATTGGAGTATGTTCTTACTCATTTGATAACTGAATTTTAATAAATATTATCTCCTATTTAAAAGAGAAAGGAAAAGTAATTAGACATATTCAATACTACTTTTGTCACTACACCTAACCCCCCAAAACAGGTTCATTTAGCCCTGCAGAAATCTGTCTAAAAACATATCAATTTAGTTGACTATGTACAGACCTAAACTACATGTTTTCAAAGGGTAATTAGAGGGGAGATAGAACAATGAATACATGGGATATAAGATTTTTAAGCCTGTAAAACCAATCTGTGTGATACTATAATGGTGAATACATGTTAATACCGGTTTTTCCAAACTCAAATTATGTGCAATAGCAAAAGTGATTCCATAAATTATGTACTCTGGGTTATTCTGATGTGTCAATGCAGGTTCATTAGTTTTAACATCTCTCTTCAGGGAGATGCTGAAAATGGGGGGAGCATGTTTGTAAAGGGGCAGGGGACATATGGAAACTCTCTATACATTCTACTGAATTTTGTTGGAAACCTAACTTGCTCTAAAAAATAAAGTCAATTAACAAATGAAGGATGGTTATATAAAAACTAAAACTATCCTTTGAGTTTACCTCTGAAATTGTCTTATGTAGCAGAGAACTTTGGTTTTTCAATCTGTGAGCTTCATCCACAAGAAGAATCGTCCATGTGAAGCTGTGAGAGAAAATCCAAACCTTCATTTTCGGGTAGCTCAAACACATTTCTCACAGCCACATCTTACTACAAAATTGTGACTTGTTAGAAAGTCTAACAGTAATCCCACTCTTTTAGAAATATACCTGGAATCATGATCTTCCTATCTCAGAGGTTACCAAGTGCTTTTTTTTCTTTTGCCAAGATGAGAAAGATCTATGCAGGAAGTAAGGAGCCAGAAAGAGAAAATGAAAGAATACATTTATAATCTTGTACTATGTATTAGACATTGTGCTTGTAGCTTTATGTGTTATTTGATCCAAAAGTATAAGATAAGCAATCATAATTGTGCCAACAAGGAGACTAAAATTCATAAAGTTTAGGTAAATAGGTTGAGATCATAAAGGTAGAAATAAGAATCAAACCCATATGGAAATTCAAGAGACTTTAAAATGGAGGGGTGGTGAACAGGATCACAGATATGTTCAGGAAGATGCTGCCACTGGACTTGTTAGCATAGAGGTCATTCCTGGCTACTGCCAGAGTATGTTTTGTAGTATAGTAGGTTATGACAGCAATTTCTCAAGAAGATCAGTCATAAAATCATATTTTAAAGAGATGCTACTGGTGGAAAGTTGTTAAAAACAATCCAAAATATGGAAAAGGACTGGATGATATTCTAAGATGTAATACTTATAATGTAGCAGAAAACTGAAAAGTAAACTAAATATCCAATAATAGGTGATAAAGTGATAAATACTATGCTGCAAAAATACTTGTATAATAACTAAAAGGATATAAATATTGAATATCCTTTTTAAAAATGTGGAAACCATGCAAAAGACAATAAAGTATAAGTCATACAATTTTTAAATTCTAATTTTGTATGTAACATGGAATCCCACTGCAATGTTTTTGTACCTGTAAAATTAAGTAGGTCAGGCAAAAGGGTGGATAAAGAAGAACATTTCCTGAAAAATTAAAATAAAGATCTGTGTAGAGGCTGGCCTACAAAAAGGAAGTCTTCTTCCTCTGAGACTACAAAAAAAAAATTCAGAGGAGCAGAGATGACTACTGCCATTTACCTAATGAGAGTGGTACAGGTGAAGAGTGATCTGGGGGTCCAAAGAGAGGGCAGGAAGTCCAAGGAGAGCACTGGGCAGTGGAAGCAGGGGATGCAATTAAGCATTAAAAGGAGATAGGGTCCCAGTGAGGTTGGACAGTGGTTATGACATAGATGTTAAGTGTCCATACTATAGTACCATTTGAAGTAGATTACATCCTATTCCTTTGGAAGAGCTAGACACAGGTTTGTATAAATACAAACATCTAAAAATGCTTATTCAATGCAGAAGGCCAAGTGAGGTGGATTTGGTTCAATGAATGAAGGTGAGTTGAATACTCATGAAAGGAAATTATTTTCTAAATGTACAATATAGTAATGGAGAAATATAACCTTAACAAATATACTGAAAGAAATACCTATGTTGTGGGATTCTTACTATAAGTCAACATTTATAAATATCCCTTTGTTACTAAGGTTCTTTATTCCACTCAGAAATGCATTCAGAACAGACTGAGATATAAAAATGTATTTCTGCAGAATAAGGTGACACTCCAGTGCTTCTAGATACTTAGAGAAGCTCTCTTAGAAAGAAGAGCCATGGCACCAAGTGCTGGGTTTGAATGTCTGCTCAAATGTCTGCTCTGCCGTACTGGGATAAATGATCTGTTAATTTCCTCATTTGTAAAATTAATGATAATACCTGCCTACTAGGGTTTTTGTGAAACCTAAATGGGACAATTTATATAAAGTATGCAAGAACATTTATGTACTGATTTTATTATCTTTTGAGACTTGCCATATATTACCTTGTATCATGGATATCTATAATGCTTATCCCTCTATTGGCTCATGAGGTATCTCAATGATTTACTTTTCTGGTTTTTACCAGTAACTCTCAACAGTTCCTTTCCATGGAGAGACTTCAAAAAAGTTAAGCTGGATATTAAGAATATAAAGAAGAGATGGGGAGTAACTAGTGGTAGAGCAGTTGCCTACCATGTGGGAGGCCCAAGGTTCAATTTCCAGCACCATAAAATGAAATAACATAACATTAACATGACATGACATTAAAGAAATAAAGTAAAAGAATGAAAAAGAGGAAAAGCATATACTCTTCTGAAGAAAAGATAATATACTCATTTAAATGTAAATTAAATAAAACAAAATACTACATAGTCATAAAATCTATGACCTAGTCTTTAATAGTTCAAAATAAGATTACAACAGAAACCCATGCACAACAACCTGGATGAGCAAAAAAAATATTTAAAATATTGATAAGGCACTCTGAAAACAAAACCTTCTGAATGGCAAAGCAGCACACAGGGCAGGATGGTGCACAGCTGTAATGACAACTACTTGGGAAACTGGAGGATGACAAATTCAAGGCCAGCCTCAACAACTTAGTGAGACTATCTCAAACTAAACAATGAAAAGGGCTGGGCATGCAGCTCAGTGGTAAAGTGTCCCTGGGTTCAATCCCTGCTACCAAAATTTAATTTAAAATGATAAATTTGGAGTATACTTCAAACATTCTCTCTAAAAAGTTAATTCTACAGTACTAATTGCTACTTTGTTATTTCTTTTTTAAGGTCTTTTTTATTTTTCTAGACTGCATTTTAATTCATTGTACACAAACAAATGAGGTACAACTTTTTATTTATATGGTTGTACACAATGTAGATTCAAGCCATTAGTGTAATCACACATGTACACAAGGTAATTATGTCTGTCTCATTCCATCTTTCATACCCCCACCTCCTCCCCCCTCTCATTTCCCTCTATATAATATAAAGTTCCTCCATTCTTCTCTTACCCCCCACCCCCACCCCTATTCTGTATTATCATCCACTGATCAGGGAAAATATTTGACCTTTGGTTTTTTGGGATTGGTTTATTTTATTTAGCATATTCTCCAATTCCATTCATTTACCTGCAAATGCCATAATTTTATTCTTCTTTATGACTGAATAATAGTCCATTGTGTGTATATACCACAGAACTTTGTTATTTCCAGGAAAAGCCTCCTATATTACAGTAAAATCACCAAATAGCAGTTCTGAAAGATGTCTATGCAAGTTATAGGGTAATGAATCTAGTGACTAGGCAGGATGCAGTGGAACCCACCTGTATTCCTGGAGATTCTGGGAACTGAGGCAGGAGGTTTACAAATTCAGTGCCATCCTTGGCAACTCACAGATACTGTGTCTGAACATGATAAAATAAAATAAATAGAACTAGAGATGTAGCTCAGTGGTAGAGAACTCCTGGGTTCAATCCCCAGTACAAGCAAAAACTAACAACCACACACACACAAAAAAAACTAGGAATCTACTAAACACCAACCATTTAGATGTAATCTCAGTTCTCATAACAGTCATCCAAAGACTGTTATCCCCTCTTTACCATTGAGGACACTGAAGTTCAAGGAAATTAAATAACTAACTCAAGGACACATAGCTAATGAGTAGAGATTAGAATGCAAGACTCCCACTATGCCTGCCTATGAATAAACAGGACCCAAAGAAGACAGAACAGACATATCAGGAAAGTGACAAAATACCAAACAATGTAAGAAGAGACAAGAATTTCACCCACACAGCACAATTTCTGATAGAGTAAAATATACTCACAATTTTAGAAATGGTGCATCTTTTAATCAAATCTGAAAAATAAAGTAAGACACATTAAAAACACTGGTTTCATTGGGAATGGTGGTGCATACCTGCAATCCCAAAGACTTTGGGAGACTGAGGCAAGAGATTGACCAGTGCAAAGCAAGCCTCAGCATCTTAAATGAGGCCCTAAGAAACTTGGTGAGACCTGCTCCTACATGAAAAATAAAAAGGGCTGGAGATGTGGCTTAGTGGTTAAGCACCCTTGGGCTCAATCCCTGGTTCTAAAAAAAAAAGAAATTAAAAAAATAAAAACACTGGAATTGATAAATTCTGATATTAATAAGTTAGCTTCTTATTTCTTTTTAAGTCTCATAAACCACAGGATCTAAGTCTTTTAACTTGTTAATTCTGTTTTAAAAAAAAATGTAAGCCCAATTCCTAAAGTAGCACTATAATATGAACAGATGGGAGGTATGGTTAAGTGGAAGGTCTTACCATTACCCAGTCTTAGTTTAAACAAGGATATAAAATGAGAATGGAATTAAGCATCCTCCATTCCTATAATCACATTATCAGACATGACGCCTCTGTATACAAAACCCTCTCACCTGTCTGCCAGCCTCCTGCTAGTCATTAACAGAGGAAGCTAAAGTGTCACTTTCCAGGGAAGGTATCCCCCTTGATAAACCAAAGGAAAATATATCCAGATAACTTGAAACACAGTGATCCTTCACTTTGTTTGGTCATAGTCCCTCTTTTAGAATGTGATGTAGGTAGACTGTCCCCCTAGAAAAATGTGTGCTATCAAAAAATTTAAATATAATTTCAGTGGATTTTACAACTTCTAAGGATCCAGGTTAGGAATTCTTGTTTTAGAGAAACAAATGAATATCTCATAGGTAGTCAGCAGCACATGAAAATGTGACTCCTGCTTTAGGTCATGCTGAAGATGTGCTCTTTTCTCCTTGTCCCCTGAAAATGTTACACAGAAAAGAAATGGAGCAAATTTAAATCCAAGAAAAGAGGCAGATGAACCCAAATGCTAAAGTCATGAGATGGTGTGTGCATGTCATGAAAGGACTGCAATGTGCAGACACCATTCATTAAGTGCTGATCCCAGAAAGAACACTGGGAGTCTGAATTGTTATCTAAAATAAGGTTAAACCTTAGGGGAAGTTCTGTGGTAAGCAGGGAGAAGGATCAGGTCTAAGAGGGTCTTGTACTCACTGAAAATACAATGATGTTTCTCATTTTAGTTACTATGTTTCTATGGGAAGGATAGTTTCTTCATTTGGTAAGTAAAATTTATTTATGATACATAAAGATGCAATTTATATGACAATAAGAGCACCAAGAAGGAGATAGAAAACTATATTGAAGCAAAGCTTTGTATACTATTGAAATTGTTGGCATCAATCTGTACAAAATTATATTAAGTGATGATATAATCACTAGGACAACCATTAAGAAAATATATCAAAAATATATAAAAGAAACAAAGACGTCAATTTGTATTCTAGAGGATATTTATTTATCTCAAAATCAGGCAGTAATGAATAAATAAAGGAACAAAAAAAGTGAGTACTAGCCTTGAAATTGCAGAATGGTAACAGTAGCATTCATTGGGTCCTCCCCCATCAAATCCTGTGTCTTAACCTATGCTGTTTTGGTTCAAGCATTCTGGAATAAAAACATTGAATATGACAAGATTTTGATTTATGCTATTTTACATATCATCTAGAAAAATATCAACATAAATAATACAAGTCCACCTACATCTACTCTGTACCTTTCCATCTCTTCTTTACACTTGTTCAAAACAGATAGGGGACAGAGAATCAGAAATGGTCCTTCATCATTTATCCTTCCTGCCAAATAAATGATGAGAGCAATTATCTGGAACAAAACAAGAAGGCAGTTTTTATCACATTTTCCCATAAGAAACAACAAAGTTACCACAGCTGTGGGTTGAAAACACAAACTCTTATATATGACTTGCCTCATAAAGAAATTATGTACAATCTTTCACACATTAGGACACTAGTACATTCCTAGAGCAAAATAAGGTAAGCCTCAGTGGGCTTGCTGAGGGAATTGATGGTGTTTGATTATTTCAGGAGTTAACAAGGAAAAAGGCTCAATATTTATGTAATTGAACCTCTAACACAAACAAAAGTAAGGAAAAACAGAAATCAATAAAACCAACCCAACTGATGGAAAAGAGCAGGCATACTTGAAAACATCAAGCCAGAAGTGCTAAGACCTGACTATAAACAGGATTCACACATTGTTGCCTCTGTCAATGGCCCAGCTGCCCTGATGAAAGTGCTTTCCTTCCTTTCCAACTGTCTCCTGCCTTCTGTGTTTTACTTCCTTCTGTAAAAATTTATAGAGTACCTTCTATTGGCTCAAGTTCTATGTGAACAAAACAGATAAAAGCCCTTGGTCTTTTTTAGTTGGTGCCTTATGATTATACAGAAGAATGAAATTTGTTATGCCATATTTGTATATGCTATATCTAGAACACACATTCAAATGGGGAAAAAGAATTTATTATCATTCTCATAAGAAGTAAGGGTATAAAATGTAACTTTGTAAAGTCAAATGGGCACACTTCAGGAGATGCCTGAAGGCACTTATGACTCTAAAGTTGTTGTGATATACAAGGAAAAAGAATACTATCAATAAACAAAAACACTTGAGGAACTTTCATCCCCAAATACTGTGCTATTTCTGAGGAAAAAAATATGCCTTAAGTATCATATTCAAAATTCTGTGAAAACTATATGCTCAAAGATGTTAATATCAAAATTAACTTAAGTAACCCCCAAAAAAGGGGGAACTCATGATTCCTCATCAATAGAACATTTAAGTAAATAATAAATTCTCCTGATGGCATTTTATGCAGCCAGTAGAAAATGATTGTGAATATAATAAAATGCAACATTACAGTAACAGTGGTATATTAACAAAAAGAAACCATATGAGCTATATGTGCACTATAATTTTATTGATATAAAACATACCTTGCTGCTTGCAGGTGGTTAGAGTGCTGTGATGATAGAGTGGCAGTTCACTATTTTTGACATGATCATTTAATTTTATAAAGGAAATAATTTTCTTATGTAACTATCCCAGCCCAAAGTGTGCCAAGAACAACCCTGTATTATGTGACTTAACTATATCAAACTCATTCTGTTTAGCATTCCCTGAGGATACAATTTAGAAAAAAGTTTACCTTTTATTACCAAATATCAGATGTGTCTACAAAATAAATTTGGAGTCATTAGTGAATTCTATCAAATAGTCTAAAAAAGAAACAGTAACAAATCTACATAACTCTTCCTGGTAATTGAGGAGGAATACTTCTCAATTTTTTCTATGAGGCCAGATTTACCCTAATACTAAAACCAGACAAAAACATATAAGAAAGGAAAAATGCAAACTAATATGTTTCATAATGTAGATGCAAAAGTTCTAAACACATTTTTACCCAAACAGATTTGGAGTTGGTATATATTTAAATAATTTAAACTACAGCTGGAAAAGCAAAAGACAAGTGGAATTTTCTGACTCTCAATGACATCAGTAGGACAATTTCAATGACTGAGACAAAAGAGATTATAGGGAGGGCACCTCTGGGAATCTGAGATTTATTCCAGTTTTATTTTTCTCAGTGCAGGAATAAATCAGGAACATTTTCTTTGCCCAAGAAAGCTAACAGGAATCACTGATAAATCTCAAGGGACCTTACTGAGAGGTCATATTTTGTTCTGAATAATGCCAAGATTGATGAGGTACATCTGGCCTAAGAAAAGTAGCTTTCAACATATGGTCAGACAAGCCTCCAGGTAGCACTGCTCCAGCTCAAAATTTATATATGTAAGGTGAGCCTTGGAGGGGACATTGAACTTCTAAAAAGATGATGAGACCCTTGCTCATTCTCACCAGGGACCACTGGTAAAATTTTCTTGGGATTAGGAAGTCTTCATCTTCCTAATTTATGATCAAGATGCCTGTGACAAATATTATAATTATACCAGCATATCTTTGGAATCCTTCAGGTAAGTAATCCTTATGTGATTAACCCAAGGGGCATCGTGACTGATTTTCCATTAATCCAAGCCCACATATGTCAACCCAGGGCAGTATTGCTGATTATCCTGACAGAAGCATCAATTTCAACACAGCACCTACTGATCAATGCCCAAGGAGGCCACATCTGATTCTCCAGGTTTCTAAGCTGTACCTCACCTGCAACACTTTATTAAATTTTTTTTTTAGTTTTCAATGGGTCTTTATTTTATTTATTTATATGTGGTGCTAAGAACTGAACAAGGTGCCTCACACATGCTAGGCAAGTGCTCTAACAGAGATAAAACCCCAGCCCCATACCTCACCCCTTTTAAGGCCATTAGATGGCTATGTTGTATTTTGGAAAACAGTGTACTTCCTCTTCATTTCTCTATCACAGTATAAAAAGGGGAAGCAGTCCCACCCCAACCCACCCCCACTGAGGAAGGGAGATTAAAATTCAAAGTAATACAGTTAAGTCCATAAAGTGTTACTAAGGACGTTAGAGTCAATTTGATCCTTGGGCAGGTATACATGCTTAACACAGAGAAAAGTCCTAAGCCTGGGCCCATTAACGACACTTCTAACTCAAGTAATTAACTCTTCTCACATTTTATCTGATGTCAAAGCTCAGATAAAATAAGGGTAATGACATGATTCGTAACCACCCCCAAAACTGGTAAAATCAACTCCAAGTTTGTGATCTCTTAATAAATGTGAGGCATTTCACATCCTTGTATAAAAATAGATCTTGTAGCTAACAGCTAAAATGGTAATAAAATGTGAGGAGGTATTTCAGTGGAGGTGAAAAAGTACTTGTTCCACACTAACATACCTGTCAGGTCTTAGCAAGGCCCATCTCATCTCCCCCAGGATGCAGCCATTCTGACAGAGGAAGTGTTGGGTGAGCCAGTTGACTCCCTCCAGTTGATAAGTGTATAGATAAATTTCTAGAAATAAAAAACACAGTAAAACCAGAGAGTAGACATATATGTGGGCTAATCTCTAAGACTTTGAATGAATGACACTGTTTACATTCCCTTAATCTCAAACTTTACTGCCCATATCATTTACTGGGAAGTTCTATGTATAAAAACAGCTGATTTCCAAATTACTTTATGTGCAGATTGGGTCACCAATCAAAGTCCTAAAATAGTCTGTCAATGTTATATAATCAGTGTTAATTGATAGATGAGAAACTCAGCTTGGGATTTGTTCTCTAATACACAGCTGATGCCATTGTCCTTTCCTGGAAATGAAGTGCTCCCAGTAATGATGCAACTTAACAAACAACACATGGATTGTTTACCTGCTTGCTTAATGGCACCCATTTGAATTTGCCATTTGTGCTGTGTTGTTACTAAAGAAAAGAGGAATAGTAAAACTCCATGACCCTAAATGTTCCCTTTCTGTTCCCAAAAAACTACCAAAATTAAGGAAAGAATAAGAGCAAGCCTGATCTGGAAAGTCCATATACATATTATCTTAAAGGACACTGGGTTTCTCTCATTCACACTGGGAACTAGGGCAAGTTAGTGTTATGTGTAAAAAGCTAGTTTCTTGCATATACACTGGGTCAGTTTCTCCTTGGAATGCTGGTCATACAAGCAAACTAATGCTGATGTCACTGCTTCTTCAGTCTAACACTTAAGCCCCCCGAATGGGGATGAACAAAGAACTGAGAACATGTTCTCAGTGGGAAAAGGATACATGTCACTCATTTGGCCAGTGCCACTAGGCAAAATACCACAAGAAAGAGATGTACTGCTTGGAGAAGCACCTTAAGGGACACAGATGCTCTCAGTCAGTCTGTTGCCATGGAATTCTTCCTGGAGCTGCCACTGATCTGCTATAAGCCTTCCCCAGTGAATCATGTCTCCCATGCTGTCCTCAAGCACCTTCTCTGGCCTCTCCACAACCTAGCACAACTGGGCTGTGGAGTGACACATGCTAAAGGACAAAATGAAAATAGGACTGTATGTTTCAACAGAGAAGCAGAGATAAGAATGGAAATGTATGAGCATCTATCTATCTACCTATAGATAGAAGCTCATACATACAAGATAACAGTATTTAATACTTGAGATAACTGCAAAAATTAAAAAAAATCAAGAAAGTTAGGCAGAAAATAATTTAATATAGGGAATTATGTCACCATAAAATTGTTGGAAGGGCTAGAGGAGTAGCCTCCAGGTTTAACTTCCTGGTACAACTACAGAATAACTACCATAGAACTGGCTCATTAAGATAGCATTAACCTCGGGGGCTGGGGAGATAGCTCAGTCGGTAGAGTGCTTGCCTCTCAAGCACAAGGCCCTGTGTTCAACCCCCAGCACCGCAAAAAAAAAAAAAAAAAATAGCATTAACCTCCATGACCAGGAATCAAGGAAACAACCTGAAAGCACTGGCACAAAGAAAAGCATAGGTTATTTCCCCAAATGTTTTACAAAGAACACAAACTACTTCTGGAATTAGGAAAATAAAAAAAAAAAACTTAACTCACAAAGATTAATTTCCCAAAATATTAATTTATTTTGGCAAATAGGAATTACAAGTTACAATACTCAATAATTATGCCTTGGGTTACTTCTAGTTTGTTTCTTTCCCTACACTATCAGTATTTATCACTAGTTGATAAATACCCCCACTAATTTTCCTATATACTTCTGCTTTTACTCATTCTATCTCATCCTCTTCATCTTCAAACCTCTTATCTACTCAATTTCATTAACTCATATCCACATGTAGGTTTCTCTGTAGCTGAATATCAAAGTGCACACACTGTTGATAGGCAAGCACTTAGTTATTTACACTTTAGTTGAGATACACTGAACACAAAGGCCAGTCCAAAAATTTGTACTTAGATTGGATAAACACTCTGCCATACTCCTACTCTTCAAACATGCACCCTCTCCATACATCTGCATCCATCACTCTTCTAAGGAGAACACAGAACTGCACCTTTGGTTTCCTTCGGAGAACAACAAAACCTCACACTCCCATGGTATTTACTGCATAAGTATGAGCTGAATGAATGCTTGCTTTCATACTTTGAAAAGCATTGTTCAGTAATCTAGAAACTCGGTGGACAGGGACCATCTCAGCTTTGTTGTCTCCCGCACCCAACACCCAATAGCATGCTCTCACTAACATTTCAATAAAATGATGAGTAAATGGCTATATTATTATTGGGCACAATTCTGTCACTTTGCTAAGGCACCACCACATTCTGGGTCTGATAAAAAAGGACAAGGAGATGGGGAGAGGCTGGATGGAGGGTGGGTGCTGTGGGTCGCTACCCGCACTCTCCAGGCTTGGAAGACTAAAAGGAGGACTGGTGGACCTGAAATCCACAACACGTGCAGTAAGGAGCATAGGAACTTTTGCTTGTTTGCATTTGTCAAAATACAGCTTTGAGGGTGATTAACCAGTGACAAATCATCAACTGCGCCTGCACAGTAAACGGAGAAGAAATAAAAAGTGGGACATGTGTTTTTAGAGTTTTACTGAAGCAACCGCCCAGGCCAGGCCCCCAAACCACCAGAACCTGAAGGACAATCACAGAGCCTGGGGCGCCAGGACGCAGTCTCTGTTCTTAGACCTACGTTTTACGCTCACATTTGAAAGTTTCCCCTCCCACCGACCTGGCCACCGGATGGGGCCTAGGCCCAGCTCCACCCTCCAAGCGTGAGACTCAGGTTTGGCACCTTCCTCACCCACTCACTGCCTGCAGACCAAAGGACCCGGCCCGTGGGAAAGCTGCCCTCATGACCTGGCCGGCAAAAGGCCAATGCCCAGGAGTTGGTAGGTCTGAGCAGTCATTCGCCCGGAGGCCACTTACCCATCAGGCCGCACTCTCGTAAGTCCTGCTTCTCCACGTCAGCACAGCCTCTCGTCGGCCCTTCACCTGTTGAGCTAGTAAGAAGCCCTGGCACATCACCCTCCATTTGGACGGGAGAGACCCCGCCCATGGACCCTGCGTGCTTGGCCTTTCAGCTGCACCAGGAAGGACCCTGCAGGCGCTGCGCAGCCAGCAGGGGGTGCACGCTGTGGACGACTGGGAGCTGGAGCTCTGAGTCAGCCTCAAGGTTAGTCCAGGATTTCTTGGGTAGAGTACTGGAATGGTTACTCATTTCTCAGAGCGTGCTCAATTCTGTTGACTCTAGTGATACATTGGTTTACACTCTGAAATCCCTTGACCAATACCCTGTTAGCTGTAGGCCAGGTGAAAGTCTATGAATGCAGTGAATTGAAATCACCAAAGATATTATGCCACCAAGGATGTTTCAAGGAAACCATTAGGAGTAGATTAACCAATGTGTTAACTTAAGGGTGACTCAACCTCGATTTTTAGTGATTTTATGATGGAGTATACCACTAATACAAATATTATGATAATAACAAAATAATTGCATTTTTTATGTAGTTCTAGGTGCTACCCTAAGGAGTTTTCACATATTTTCTTATTTAACACTCGCAAAACCCTATAAATAGGTCCTATTTACTAAGACTTTGAATGGTAATTGGCAAAACAGAGAACACAAACTGTATTATTTTGTTTGTTCTATTTAGTTATATACAACAGCAGAATGCATTTTGATTCATTGTACCAAATGGAGTACAACTTTTCATTGCTCTCTTTCTATACCATTTAGATTCACACCATTCGTGTAATGATACATGTAATTGGGTAATGATTTGTCTCATTCCATCATCTTTCCTTCCTCCTGCTCCCTCCATTCCCTCACTTCCCTCTACACAATCCAGAGTTTCTCCATTTTCCTAACCCCCCCACAAACATGTATCATTATCCACTTTTTAGAGAAAACATTTGGCCTTTGTTTTTTTGGTCTTGATTTATCTCATTTAGCATTATATTCCCCAACTCCATTCATTTACCTACAAATGCATAATTTTATTCATCTTTTATGACTGAATAACATTCCATTGTGAATACATACCACAATTTCTTTATATTCATTTATCTATTGAAGGGCATCTAGTTTGGTTCCACAAAGTAGCTATTGTGAATTGAACTGCTATAAACATTGTCATGACTGTGTCTCTGTAGTATGTTGATTTTATGACCTTTGGTATAGGCCAAGGAATGGGATAGCTTGATCAAATGGTGGTTCCATTCCAAGTTTTTGAAGGAATCTTTATACTGCTTTCCAGAGTAGCCACACAAATTTTCAAACCCACCAGCAATGTATGAATATACCTTTTTCCCCACATTCTCACCAACATATGTTGTTGCTCATATTCTTGATAATTGCCATTCAGATTGGAGTGAGATGGATATTTAAGTAGTTTTGATTTGCATTTCTCTTATTGCTAGAGATTTTGAACATTTTTTCATGTATTTGTTAATCAAATGTATATCTTCTGTGAAGTCTCTGCTCAGTTTCTTAGCCCATTTATTGATTGGGTTAATTTTTTTTTTTGGTGTTAAGTTTTTTGAGTTCTTTATAAATTCTGGAGATTAGTGAACTATCTGAAGCATGTATGGTAAATATTTTCTGTAGACTCTTCACATTATTGATTGTTTACTTTGCTGAGAAAAAGCTTTTCAGTTTGAATTCATCCCACTTACTGATTCTTGTTTTAATTCTTGTACTTTGGGAGTATTGTTATGAAAGTCTGGTCCCAAGCTGACATGATGAAGATTTGGACCTACTGTCAGAAACTATTATTATCTAAGTAACATGATCAGAATATTATTTCCATGTAAGTTAATCTTGGTGCTTCCATTTTAGAAGTGCACCCCCTTCAATAAATTCATTGTTAACTACAAAAGAGTTTAATTTAGTTTGCTTTTTCATAGAAACTCCAACAAAGTATAGTTTTATGAAGCTTATTTTGTGTCTTGAGTCTTTATGAATACTGATTGAGCCACCTTCTTTATGTGCCAAGCACTCCTTATGATACTAGAGATAGAGGCTACTAATCTCATGGAGCTTATATTTGAAAAGGAAAAGACAAAAAATAAAAATCCAGTAGTAATCAATGCTAAGATCAGTGCTGAGACAGAAAAGCCGTGTCACAGCATATGGCCACATTGATTTTGTGCAGCACGTTTTCTGTTACCCAAGTCCTATGCCAGAGGCCTAATGCTAATAAATCTGAAATGCCCCAAAACCAAATGGAAAAAATAATGGGGAAAAGAAAGAAAGGAATTTTATTCAATGTAGCTGTATTGTAAAGACAAGTGATGTCAAGTGTCTCAGTCCTGTCTTTCAGGTTTGATGTGAGCTTTGGCTTAAATAGAGAAAGAACTGGGGCAGGAGACAAGATGTATGTGTAACAAGCAGGTTTGGTCAAACTGTGGTGTGGTTTATCATTTTCTTGAGTTCTGAACACACCAATTCTTACTGGTGTTGAGGAAATTGCAGTAGTTCCAGGGGCAATTTCCTCTTGCTTCATAGATTATGTATCTATTAGATCTATAATACTGGAATGGGGGACAATTGAGTTCCCATGGGACTATACTGCTCATTCTGAGGAAGGGCAATCTCTTCATGGTTCATCTACCTGAAAGACTCACTGTGGGAAATATAGGGTAATGACTGAAGACTTCTAAGCAGTACTCTAGGGCCATGGAACAAGACACAGTAAAAGCAGGCAGTTTGTGGAAAATACCTTAGTTTTTCTGACCTTAATGTCTTCGGCCTTGAAGGAAGCATATTATCAACTTTAAATGAATATTCCTTTAATGATTAATATGCTTAATGATTAATATAAACTAGTATAGCCATCATGAAAATGCTATGGGGCTCCTCAAAACAACAACAACAACAACTAGAAATAGAACTATCATATGATCCAGAGTTGAGCAGGAATCCAACCCAAAGTTTAATAAGGTAATAAAAGAGAAACACTAAATGAAGACAGAGATACCAAACTTTATCTTGCTTTTAGTTACTCATTGGGCATCAGCCAGTCCAAGAGAAGAGACAGGGATTTTTAGCAAAGGCAGCCTAAGTCCCTGTTTTACTCCCCTATTTGGGTGTTTTCTCAAAACCTTATGATTTATATCCTTTGGTGGCTTCTCTGGACTATCTTCTGTTCTATGAAACTGCTACTGAGTGTTTTTTGCATCCTGTTCTCTGTTTGACTCATTTCCTCCCATCCAGATTCTCATGCTCTATATTTATCTGCTAATGCAATGATATCAACCACCTGCTACTTCAACAAGTGGATGCTGATTATTTTTAACTTAAACATTTCAGAGATGGGGTCCTAGCTATAAGCTAAGTAGACCATTGATATATTGAGTTGGCATTTAAAATATAGTTGAGAAAGACTAGCTGAGAGATTCCAGGTGTGCAAGTCATGTAAAACATTTAGAAGTTTTACTCTGAATGCTGTATGAAATGAGCCTAAAGGGGAGAATCAGAGACTTCAGTTAGGAGGATATTGCAATAGTCTGGGAAAAAGATGATAATATGGGAGCCAGCATGGTAATAGTGGTGTGGTGAGTAGATATATTGAACAGGTAATGCCTAGAAGATTCACAATTTGAGAATTGGTGAGAAATAGGAGAATAAAAGATGACTTCAAGGATTTGACATTACCATGTGGTAGAATAGATTTGTCATATGGAAGGAGGAATACAGAACAAAGAGTTTGGGGACCATCATGAGTTTATTTTTGTGCTGGCAAGTATGCAGACATAGGAGAACTCTCATACATTGCTGATGGGAATGTAAATTAGTACAGCCATTATGAAAAACACTATGGGTCTCCTCAAAAAAAAAAAAAACTAACAAAAAATAAAAATAGAACTACCATATGATCCAGAAACTCCATTACTAAGTGTATATCCAAAGGAAATGAAATCAGTGTATCAAAGAGATATCACTTCCATGGTTAGTACAGCACTATTTATAATAGCCAAGATATGGAATCAACCTAGGTGCCCTTTTGTGAATGAATGAATAAGAAAATATGGCATATATATATATATATATATATATATATATATATGAATATTTTTCAGCCCAAAAGGATGAAATTCTATCATTTAGAGCAACACAGATGAGCCTGTGGGACATTAAGTGAAATAAGTCATGCACAAAAAAACACTGCATATTTTCACTTAAATGTGGAAACTGAAAAAGTTGATGTCATAGAAGTGGAGAGTAGAATAATGATTACCAGATTCTAGGAAGAGTGAGAAGGAGAGGGGAATGGAGAAAGGATGGTTAATGGGCACAGAGGTGCAGCTGGATAGGAGGAATAACTTCTAATGCTCTCTAGCACAATGGAGTTCTTATGGTTGATGATAACTGAATATTTCAAAGTAGTATAGAGGATAGTGAATGTTTCTAACACAATAAAATGATAAATATTTGAGGTGATCAATAAATCAATTACCGGATCTGATTATTTCACATTGTATACACATAATTAAATGTCTCTGTGTCCCATAAGTTTGTACAATTATTATGTCCATTAAAATTTGTAAAATATATGTATTGAAAGCTTTTTTCAAAAGGAATTCATGTTGAGAAAAAAACAATTCAATTTTGGACAGAGTATAATGAGACAGTAATACAGATCCAAGTACAGGTTTTATATAGTTAACTGGATAGACTATTCTAGAGTTAAGGGGAAAGGGTTAGAACTGAGCACAGATAAAGAAGTCATAATTTTAGGATGGAGCTTAAGTTATAATATCCCCAAGACCATGACTGGAACTATAAAAAAAGACTAATCCTTGGTCAACTCATATTTAGAAATTGAGAAGAGGAGGCAGCATAAGAGACTAAGATCAGCCAGTGAAATAGTATGAGAACTAAGAATATAATACTTCTTAAGCCAAATGAAATAGGGTTTAAAGAGTGATTGTCTGCATCAAATGCAGTTAAGATGTTGAGTAAAGATAGGATAGAAAATAAGCACTAAATTGATCAACATTATGGTTTTCAATGGTCTTGGCAAGGAGTCCAGTGCCTGACTGGAGTGATTAAATAAAGAGAATGAGAGGAAGGAAGGTGGAGACAGCCTATCTCACCCCTTTTGAAGAGTTTTGATGTAAAAGGAAGCAAAAAATTGGCAGCAGTAACTACGAGGTCAAGGGCAGTTTATTTTGTTTTAAGTTTGGTGATGTTAGAGCATACTGAATGCTGATGGAAATGATCCAGTGGAGATAAAATCTAATGATACCAGGGTAATGTTCTTGAGTGAGAGGAGGTGGGATCTAAAAATTTACAAGTAGAGGGGTTGGCCTAGACAGTAGAAGGCACATTATGAAAATAGATTTGGTAGTGACAGCATCTGATCTCTCCTGATTCTACTGTCTTAATGAAATAAGAAAAAATGGCATCTGGTGAGCTTGTGTGGGAGGGGTGTTGGGGGTTTGAGGACAGAAAGATGTGAAATAGTTGTCTAGGAAAGTGAAGAGTAAAAGCATGAGAGGAATATGGTACCATTGCCAAGCAGCAGTAAGGGTCACTTGAAGTTGATGATCAGGAGACCAGGCAGCATGGTGTGTGTTGGCTGCAGGTGGGGAAGAGTTAGAGTTGAGTCTTACCAGGGTTGGATATTTGCCAGATGAATACAATAGAGTGATAATAAAGTTGGTCATATCCCCTGTGTCTAGAATACAGGTGAACATGATAGATAAGGTCCCTGTACTTGTGGAGTTCAGGTTCTAGTGGTGAAGAAGTATAAAAAGAAAAGAAAGTACAAATAAATTATCAGGTAGAATAGTGCTAAGAAGGTAATGATATTGAGAATAGGGCTTCATAGCAGCTGAGTAGAGCAGGTTGAAGAGGATAGCACTAGAAAGATGACATTCAAATTAAGGTATGAATGATGGGAAGCCAGCACTGCAAAATCAGAGGAAGAAAATATAGGTCAAAAGTATCATAAAAGCAAAGTCATTGAGATAAGATTTGTAAGGGATAATAAATATATTTAAAAACTGGTGACAGAGCTGGGTGCAATGGAGCACACCTGTAATCCCAGCCATGTTGGAGGCTGAGATAAAAGGATGGCAAGTTCAGGGTAACCCTGGAAAAATTAGTAAGACTGTCACAAAATAAAAATGACTGTAAAAAGAAATAAAAGGTATGTGAATTTAAAAGATAAGTAGCTCAATGGTAGAACAATTACCTAGAATTTTTGGGAACCTGTGTTCAATCTCTATTGCTGAAAGAAAAAAAAATAGTGAACATGCACTTGAAGGGATTTGGCCATTGATAAGCACATGGTTGAATGTGACAGAGATTCCCACAGGTGTCTAGCCTGGGATATGGATGCTTGTGCCACCACTGAGGGATTATAAGAGATAAAAACTGGTTTGAGGGAGGAAAGATAATAAATTCATCTTCAGGATGTATTGAATTTGTACCTAGAATAGTGTCTGGCCCATAGGTAGCACTGAGAAAGTATTGTTAAATGCTTGAGTGAGGGGCCTTTGGAGCAGTTCAGAAATATAGGACCTATGATTGTTATAATCTTGAGGAAAAGAGAGAATATTTAACAAACAGGCAAGCTAAGGCACAAAAATTTAGGAAAACTTTTTAATATTTTCTAGTTAGTCAGTGTTAACTGCCAGAATTATGTCTAGCTCAATTCCTTTTTCATTCATTGCTAAGGTTATATAGTCATAATGCTTGTATTAATTCTGTTTTATTCCTCCACAAAAGGAATGCCCTATGACAACAACAACCCAGTAACATTAACAGTATCCAAATCATGCCTTTGATAGATCTTAACATCAACCCCAAACAAAGCAAGAATGATTAAAGCACAGGTTAGTGAACAGGTTATATTTGCTGTCCACTTTGTTCTTGGTCTACTGGGTTAAAATAGGGTACTAGTTGGCAGCATCTAGGGAGTCAGATATGGAGCTTCAGTAAAAGATGTGACCACAGGGGAACCTCTTCTTGAATTCATGAACTTGGACTTTTGGGCTAAGGTTAGCATTAGGTCAGTGCCCTACACTGAGTTGAAAGCAATTTGGGTTTTCTTTCTCCCAAGCAAGGAAAAACTACACTTGATTTTGATGTAATTATATATCTTAGACATCAGATTTATATAATAAATGTAAAACCCAGAGAGCCCAAGAGCCTGAGAAGATATACCAATGAGACTGTGCATTTAAGTATAGCAGGAAGTGCTTTACAGAACACTTGCCCAGTCAACTCTGAGGATTGTCACTCCCTTTCAATACCAAAGGTAAGGACACACACTAAAAAGTTATCAGAAATTTATTGAGAACACAGAGATTGTCAGAGATTGTAGATAGCTTTGCACTGAAACTTGTCTGTGTGTATTTTGCTTGACAGAGCAGTTCTTGTTTTCCTATTTTATTTGTTTATAGTACTGGTATTGAACCCAAGGTTTTATGTGTTAGGCAAGCACTCTCCTACTGAGCTATATCCCCATTCCTTTTTATTTTATTTTATTTGGGGCATGGGTAGTCTGGCAAAGTTGCCAAGGCTGGCCTCAAACTGTGATCTTTCCTGCATTAGCCTCCTGAGTAATTATAATGACAAACTTGTACCATTGTGCCCTGCTTTTTTGTTGTTGTTCTTATTTAATTCTTTTTTCAAATTGGTTACAAGCAATTTCACTCTTTTTGATCCAGCAGGAAAGTGTTTATGCACTCTACCTAGATAGTCCCTGAAGACTTTGAGTGTACTACTGCTGGAGTTTAACTTCTCTGACATATTTCCATGTAAGGAGCAGGTTATCTCAGCAGTAAAATTGCATAAAGTCAAATTTTCCTCCTGATTTAGCCTACACTGAAATCCTAAGAACACTGTGATCTTCCTCTTCCTCTGGGTTGATAAGAACCCAAAGCCATCTTATACCCTAACTTCAAAAAGCCTTGGTCATAGGTTTCAAAAATGAACATATCTGTTGTACATATATCTGCATTCCTGAGGTACAGTTGTAACATTTAGCCAAGGAAGTTTCCCATTTTGATACCCAAAAATGCTCAAAAATGGCATGTAAAATAATCTTCAACCTCAGAGGACTTAAATAATCTGAGAGTGCTTTCAGAAGACCCATGATGCATAATAATTCATAGTGAGGACAATAGTAGTTGTCCTATAACATTGTTGAGAACACTAAATGACCACTTTTTTAAAGATTATTTTTTAGATGTTGATAAACATTTATTTTATTCATTTATTTATATGCAGTGCTGAGAAATGAACTCAGTGCCTCACACATGCTAGGCAAGTGCTCTACCAGTGATCCATAACACCAGTCCCACCTTTTTTTTTTTTAAATAAGCAACAAAACACAAATTTGAATTTCCAGGATATTATAAAAGACCAAAATACTGTAGCTGTAAATAAATCTGGAGGTCTCTCAACTGTCTGCATCTCACCAGTAAACACTCAAGAGATCATGAGTTAACCTTCATGGTTGAGGTTCCATGGTAATCTCATTAGCTTGTGAAGTCCACAGGCATAGTGTTTTTCCCATTTTCATGACCCATAGATGTTTCTGAAAGCAAACAGAATCACAGAGTGTGCTTTATCTACTCCATTACAGTTCATGCATAGCCAACTTTGGTAGATTGTATTCCTATTCCCAACTCTCCGTATTCTCCCCTATAGGATTACTGTGCATCCAGACCCTTAGTCATGTGACTTTCTGTGTCTCTCAATGGACAGAACCCATGTGCTTTGTTTTGGAATGTTTATGAACATGATGTATGAGTCAAAGTTTTAAATGTTCCTGCTTAGATTGTTCCTACTGCCTGCTATGAAAGCTATATAAATCAAATAAGTTCCATGATGATTAAATTTTTTTCTAAACTTCCATGTAAATATTAATTCATATTATTTCAAAAGTGTATATGTATTAGATTATGTGTGTGTGTCTTAATGTCATCACCTGTAGAGGTGAAGCTAGAGTTGTGTCTGCCTTCTTCTTCATCATGCCTCTTTATGAGTCCCATATCTCCTTTCCATGTTAAGTCTCCACCTTAGGTCTTCTGCTAATAAGATAAGGTAACTGTTGTTTAACTCAATGGCTATCCTGCACATGTGTTTGGCCCTCACCACCTAGAGTTGCACTTATTGTCTGGGAAATTATCTGCTATTAATATTTTCTTTATTTTTTAATTTAATATTTTATTTGTTCTTTTTAGTTATACATGACACTAGAATGTATTTTGGCATATTATACATACATGGAGAATAACTTTCCATCTTTGTGCTTGTGCATGATGTGGAGTTACACTGGTCATGAATTCATATGTGAACATAGAAAAGTTATGTTCAATTCATTTTACTGTCTTTCCTATTCTCATTCCCCTCTCTTTCCTTCATTCTCCTTTATCTAATATATTTCTATTTTTCCTTTTCCCCACCTTATTGTGTGCTAGCATCTGCATATCAGAGAGGATATTCAGCCTTTGGTTTTTTGGGATTGGCTTATTTCACTAAGTATGATAGTCTCCATTTCTGTCCATTTATTTGCAAATGCCATAATTTCATTCTTTTTATGGCTCAGTAATATTCCATTGTATATATACCATATTTCTTTATCCATTCATCTGTTGAAGGACATCTACATTGGTTACAGAGTTTAACTATTGTGAATTGAGCTGCTATAAACACTGATGTGGCTGTGTCACCATAGTATGTTGATTTTAAATCCTTTGGGTATAAACCTAGGAGTGGGATAACTGTGTCAAATGGTGATTCTATTCCAAGTTTTCTGAGGACCCTCCATATTGCTTTCCAGAGTGGTTGCACCAGTTTGCAGTCCCCCAAGCAATGTATGAGTGAACATTTTCACCATATCCTTGCCAACATTTATTCTTACTTGTATTCTTGATAATTATTATTCTGACAGGAGGGAGATGAACCCTCAATGTCATTTTAATTTGTATTTCTCTAATCACTATAGATGTTGAACATTTTTTATGTTTGTTGTGTGCTATTAATATTTTCAAAATAGTACAATCCTCACAGGTTAGGTAGAAGTTGCTCACATTTGCTCTTCTTATGTTCCTTGGTTATAACTTGATCATAAATTTACACATAGCTTAAAGAGAACCAGGAAAATACAGTTCTTCTTTGGGCAGCCCCATTCCAAAGGGATATATAATATGGTAAAAAGAGGAGAAAACACTTTACTGAGTATCTAGCAGTGTCTGCTTCTTGTCTAGACACTAAAATTCAATGTTAATATTCAATGTTAATTCTTCTCTTGATATGCTCATTTCTACCCCAAAGATGACAATCCCAAACCCATCTGGCTACTGCACCCAACTTGAATTGTATGTCTGGGTGACATGCAGTTGTCTCTCTCAGATTCAGATGTAGCTCCTTGTGGTCCAGTGATTCATTAACAGAAAGAATACCATCTGTGTTCTCCAACACCTGACAAACCATGGTTTAATAGAAACTGGATGGTTGTAGATGAGATGTTCTGTTCTTTAGTATCCCTAGGACCTTCCACTACCATAGGTCTTGGGAGGGATGGAATGGGAATCTATTTTTTTCTGAAATGTCAAAGGAGATTTAGGTAACTTAAAAAAAGAACATTGCTTTATCTTTCTAGGAGAAAGTAGCATTAGACAGAAGGAAAGGTCTTTGGTGACAAAAGACACTCTTTTTGGTGGTAATCTGTGAGGACAGACACTAGTTAAATAAAGGTTTTAGTGGAAGTGTTGCAGGAGCAAAGTGAAAAGAGAATTCAGAGCAAAATTAAATATCAGCTCTTTTAAAATAAGAACTACTTGACTAGGTCATCTTGATGTGTCCATTGAAAGATTAGTATATTTTGATGAATAACTTTTGACAGAACCACATCAAAAAGTTAAAACATTCTGCCCAGTGCTGTGGCACTCACCTGTAATCCAAGTGGCTCAGGATGTTGAAGCAGGAGGATCACAAGTTCAAAACCAGCTTAAGAAAAGTAGTGAGGCCCTAAGAAACTTAGTGAGACCTGTCTCAAAATGAAAACTAATGGGTTGTGGCTCAGTAGGTAAGTGTCCCAGGTTCAATTTCTCATTCCCCAACCAATGTGAAAACATTCCTTTTTATTACATATATATATATATATATATATATATATATATATATGTATACATACATATTTATGCACACACACAACTCCACCTTTGATCCTCTTTTCTTTCATTCTCCCATTAGGTTATGTGGACACTATGTGTTCCCCATTGTGTGCTTCCTATATTTTTATATAATTCAGACCATATATTGGTTGGTCTAAGACAGGCATCTTCATGATGGAGTATAATAATTCTCCAAGCCAAAGATCTATTTGTAACCATATTAAAAGTAGTTGAAATTAAAACAGTTATAGTTCATCTAAAAGTAGTTTAAAACATGCATGGGGATTTTATAGTAAATTCTACCAGTATTGTGGATCTGAAGATCCAGTCCATGAGGTGGGGAGGAGGGAGAGAAAGGGGTAGGATCATCTGTTTGAACAGATTTCCTGCAAGGAGGGTGTTCTGTATATTGGCATTTCTATCAAACTTGCTTGGGAGTTATTGACATTTTTGTTTTAGTAGGAGTTTGTCACTTTAAGGGAAAAGCAGGAAGTTAAAAGTGAATGCATAGAGTAGGGGAGCCATAAAGATTAGACAACCATTCTGTCTCCAGAGGGAGTAAAAAGGCACTGCCTATAACAGCAGCTGAAAACTACAGAAGTTGTAGATGATTTTTTTGTTTTTGTTTTCTGCCCAAAGCAGATTCACTCCACATTTTCTTCCCATTAAGAGAGGGAGAATTGCTGCCAATGAGTGAGTGGGGTGTTGGCTGAAAGGTGGTGAGGCAGAACAGCACCTCCCCATTGACTGTTGCTGTTGTTTGTACTTCTGTAGTTTATATTTCTTTTATTACAGCAGAAAAATCAGATTAACTTCCAGATTGCAGCTGAAGAATCAGCCAGGTGCTTCTGGAAACAGTAAGATAACACTATGGATCTTCTCAGCTCTGGGTCCTGCAGGCAACAGGGCTGCCCTATCCTGCACAGGAGATTCCTTCTGAAGAGGGCAACCAAATCTGGCTTTTCCAAAGTCACCTCTTGTTATAGCATTTATTTGAGTGTCATGACAACTGTCTTTCTTAAAAACTGTTGACAAATTTGTGCTTTCTGTCTCTTGTCATTCTTTCTTTAGGAAAAGTGACATAGCCATAGTCAGGTGAAGACCTTTGGAGACCAGGACCAAGAAAAGAATTGCTGTGCTTGGGAGTGTAGTCTGTGGGCTCTCTTCTGTCAAGTGCTGCCTGGATGAAGACTTGGAATCTGTTTGCTTTGAAAGGACTGATGACATTGGAGGACTGTGTAGGTATCAGGTAAATCTCCTTGTCCCTTAATACTTGAAGCCCTCCCTGCAGATGGGTGCATGCAACATTTTATTTCATGTTAGGTAATATGAGAGCTTGATAGTGACTAAACCTGATAAAATTTTGCCTGTTGACTTCTTAACATCTCCCCACATTTTATGAGGGTTTCACTTTTCCTCTATTGACTGCAAAATTCATTGCAGATGTCCATTTTTTCCTTTTCTACTGTCTATAAAAACAACAGACAACATTTTCATTTCATTAGTTTTTTAGTTTTTCTGAAGAGGGAAACAATCTGGTGAAACAGGGAGGATGAGTTGCAAAACAACTTATATTAGAAAGCACAAAGGGATTAGAAAATGTAGAGTGGTTGCTTCTGATATGTCTTAAAGGTAAATGAGCTAGAATTGCCTGTTAACAACTCCTTCCAGGAATACCCCCTCCAATCTTCAATATTACTTTTTCTATTAAAAAAAATCCAGGTGTTTTTCTGACATTTCTTGTCCTTGAATAAGGTATAAAATTTGATAGTATTGTTTGTTGTAAACTTGTTGCTTTGAGAAGTTCAAAGTCCTTTGTCTTCCAGAAGAGGGTAGAGGGACCTGCAAATGGGTTTTCTTGTCCTTACACATACTCAGTTTTAAAGTTACATTTTTTTAATATTCACTTGCAACCCTGCAACTTGTTAGTGACAATTGATAATATCATCTATTTAAATGGTATGCTTATTAAGTGCCAAAAAGTATCAGTCACCTTCATTGATCTCTAACTTGGTTTACTTTTAAACTCATTTTCTGATCAAGTGAATGGAATTGAGGTGTCACAGGTATATTTCACATCATAAAAACTAATACAGTGTTGGCCAGCTACTTAAAAGTGGCCCTATGACATTTCTTAGTTGAACAAATGTATTGTACCTTGGCTCCATTTTGGGAAATAATTCTGACTATAGTCTTATTCAGATTTAAAATGAATCCCCTTAGTAAATCCCTATACCTTTATTGTAAACAGATTGGGCTGAAAACCCTGTTAATTTGTTTTTAGTAAAAGAAAATTTTACTCTTGAAATTCAGTCACACCCTAGTGTAGAGGTTAAGAGTACTGTTTTAGATTCAAAGACTGTCATTTACAAGAAGTATGGTCTTGGGAAAATCATTAAACCTCTCTGCCCACTGTTTTTTTAATCTTTAGGATGGGATAACAGTAATACCCTCTTTATACAGTGATCATAGGGAGTAAGTGAATGAATAATTACATCAATCATTTATAAAAGTGACAACTCTGCATATGGTAACATGTCAGTTATTATTCATGCCTACAGTGAGACCCCCACATTTGAGTCTCCTTAAGCATTCTTTCCAGGTTTGGCAATTACTGAACAGCAGTGAAATCAATTGAGGCAGGAATGATGTTGGGAGTGTAGCCATTATTCTGCCTAATTATCAGTTTTGTGGTTTTTAAACTCTAAGGGATTTGAAGTTAAAATCTGCTAAATATACAGAATGGGGATTTCTTTTTTATTATCCTCTGGGAAAAATTTCAACACCTTATTAACAGCTTCCATAAAAAAATAAGCTTTCATCATACTGCTCTGACTTCTCTGACTTTTCTTAACACAGACATACCTATATTATTATATTCTAGAACCAAGAATGAAGCCTAGCATATATTTCCTACCCAACATATTTATGTTTCATCAGTGGATTTCTGAGAAGAAAGTTGTCCTGAACTGAATGTTTATGGAGTCATAGACCCTCCTTTTCACATTTTTAGTTACATAACTGTGGAGATTAAGATATTATAAGCATCCTTTAATGGACTGAACATATTTTGCATGTTGCTGGTGGTTACCTTGAGAACTTTTTCCTGAGATGTACTTCTCTATCAGTCCCATGATCATTACTTGGAGTCTAGTTTTTCTTGCATCCCCCAAGACTTTTTTATGCTTTGTTAGAAGTTTCATATGTAGAATTGATCTAAGCACTTTGAAATTCCACCTCCACTGGTAGGTATCCAATAAGAACACTGGAAATTCAAAATGTCTATTTTCTCATTTTTTTGTGACAGTTTCCCTTGATTCAGTATATTTTTATTTTCTTCTCAGGTACTACCACTTTCACTTTCCTATCATGATTCCTCTTTCATTTTTCTATCTGCCAAACAAGTGTTTTCTCAGACACCACCATTTCTATTTTCTGATTATGTTTCACCTACCAAACTGGTATTGTCTCCTTCTTGTACAGCTGAAAACTTTCTAATAATAATTATATGTGCCCTCAAGACATTAATTTTAATCAATTCTTGATCTCTTCATTAACATTAAGTAAGATTGATGGTAGAAAATAGGTTGTGATATGATATATATATCAGTTTACTTTGATGTTACCTTATGAATGAAATTACTTGAAAAGTTAATAAATTTCTTTCAAAATGCTAAGGATTTAATAAGTACTCAATGCTATAAAATAATCTTGATATTTTTTAGTCAAACTGCATATCTAAAAATTATTAAAGCATACTAAACTGTGCTTTTCAAACTTTAATGTACACATGAATTACTGGAGATTCTCATGAATTAATTTGGAATATACCAAAATTCTCCATTTCTGACAAGACCTAAGTGATATTTATGCTGATGATCAGATAACTATTTTACATAGTAAAGTTTTAAAGTATAGACAGATAGACAAATAGATGCCATGTGGGCACAATATAATATAAAATGTTACTATTACTGTTTAATCAGAAAATTAAATAATATACACACTTGTTTTTTAAAAAAAACATAAATTTTGTAACTCCTCCTTTCTCAAAAAAATGGCAAAAAAGAGAATAAGACAATAAATGGATTGAAAACCACTTAAAAGTGTATAGTTGTCCACTTTTGCTACATGTTTAAGAATTAATCACTGGGAGAACATTAACAAAAAATGATGTCAGCCCATTCATGAGATTCTGGTTGCGTTAATCTGGAGTCTCAATAAAGCTCTCTGCTAGGTAATATAGGAAATGGGAACAGTTAAAATGTTAATTAGGGAGCATCCAAGATTGCGGACTAGAGGGTGACTGCATCTCCCATCTCTCCAGAACTCAGGATTCAAGAAGTGGAGGTATTGAGACACTCAGACCAACATAGAGCCATGGGATGAGTCTCTCCCACTGGGTGAAAATCGGCCTGGGCAGCAGGCCCGGACAGGGGGCAGCTTCTCGGAGCAGGGGAGGGCAATGAGAGTCTTCCCCAAGTAGCCCTGCTGCCTCCAGCAGCAGGCATGATCTACAGCCAGCTTCTTTGAGCAGGCCCACCCAGTGAGAGCTTTTCTGCACAGAGTCAACCCCAAGCCCTGAACCCAGCGGTGGGCCCTGGCCTGCAGGTGGCTTCTCAAACTAGGGCAGGGCAGCGAGAGACTACCCAAGCAGACCTGCTCCCTCCCGCAGCAGGCCCAGTCCACAGACAGGTTTTCAGAGCAGGCCCACCCAGTGAGAGCTTTTCTGCACAGAGCCAACCCCAAGCCCAGCCCTTAGGCAGCTTCTGGGACCAGGGAAGGTCATGGAGAGGCTTTTCCCAAGCAACCTGGCTCCCTCAGGTGGGGGCAGGCCCTATCTATAGCCAACTTCTAGGAGCGGGACCACCAGTGAGAGTATTTTCATGCAGAACCAGTCCCCAGCCTGGACCCAGTAGTGGGATAGGGGCAGCTTTCTCAGAAACACTGCATTATCAAATTCCTCCAAGACTTCAGGCTACTGAAGGCTGGGAGGTGATATACAGGAAATCTACAGGGACACTATAAGCCAATAGATGAAACTGCAATATCTCAGAGTCCCACGGATATCTGACCAATATGAGAAAATAAGGGAAGAAAATATCCCAAACAAACCTAGATACTATATCAAAAAAACCCAATGACAACACAGCAGAAGAAATGTCAGAACTGGAGTTCAAAATGTACATAATTAAAACAATCAGGGAAGCAAATTAGGAGATAAAAGAGAAAATGCAGGCATTGAAGGAAGAAATGAAAAAGGAAATTCAGGCATTAAATGATTGCCCCAATCCACAGTTAAAAGAGCAAATACGGGAAGCAAAAGATCATTTCAAGAAAGAGTTAGAGATACTGAAAGAAAACAAACAGAAATCCTTGAAATGAAGGAAACAATAAACCAAATTAAAAACTCCATAGAAAGCATAACCAATAGGATAGAACACATGGAAGACAGAACCTCAGACATTGAAGACAAATTATTTAATCTTGAAAAGCAAAGTTGATCAAACAGAGAAGATGGTAAGAAATCATGAACAGAATCTACAAGAATTATGGGATATCATGAAAAGGCCAAATTTAAGAATTATTGGGATTGAGGAAGGCTTAGAGAAACAAACCAAAGGAATGAACAATCTATTCAATGAAATAATATCAGAAAATTTCCCAAATCTGAAGAATGAAATGGAAAACCAGGTACAAGACTTATAGAACTCCAAATATACAAAATTAGAATAGACCCACACCAAGGCACATTATAATGAAAATACCTAACATACAAAATAAAGACAAAATTGTAAAGGCTGCGAGAGAAAAGAATCAAATTACATTCAGGGGGAAACCAATAAGACTATCAGCAGATTTTTTAATCCAGACCCTAAAAGATAGAAGAGCCTGAACAATATTTACCAAGCCCTGAATGAAAATGGATGCCAACCAAGAATTTTATACCCAGCAAAACTTACTTTCAGATTTGACAACAAAATAAAATTCTTCCATGTAAAAAAAAGCTAAAAAAACTTACAAAAAGAAAGCCTGCATTACAGAACATTCTCAGCAAAATATTCCATGAGGAAGAGATGAAAAACAACAATGCAAATCAGCAAAGGGAGGAACTGGCCTAAAGGAATAGACAAATAAAGGAGAAACCAAATCATGTCAAAAACAAAAGTGAGTCAAGTGACTGGGAATACAAATCATATCACAATAATAACCCTGAATGTTAATGGCCTGAATGCATCAATCAAAAGATATAGACTGGCAAATTGGATTAAAAAGAAAAATCCAAAATTATACTGCATGCAAGAGACTCATCTCATAGAAAAAAATAACCACAGACTAAAAGTTAAAGGATGGGAAAAACATACCATGCACATGGACACAGCAAAAAAGCTGGAATATCCATCCTCATTTCACATAATGTGAACTTCAAGCCAAAACTAGTCAGAAGGGATAAAGAAGGACATTTCATACTGCTGAAGGGAAGCATAAATCAGCAAGACATAGCAATCATAAATAACTATGACCCAAACATGGGCTCATCCATGTATGTAAAACAAATCCTTCTCAAATCCCGAAATCAAATAGACCACAACACAATAATACTAGGCGATTTTAACACACCTCTTTCACCACTGGATAGATCTTCCAGACAAAAATTGAATAAAGAAACCATAGATCTCAATAACAAAATCAACAATTTAGACTTAACGGGCATATATAGAATATACCATCCAACAAAGAATGAATACACTTTCTTCTCGGCAGCACATGGATCCTTCTCTAAAATAGACCATATTTTATGCCACAAAGCTAATGTTAACAAATACAAGAAGACAAAGATACTACTTTGTATTGTATCAGATCAAAATGGATTGAAATTAGAAATAAATGACAAAATAAAAAACAGAAACTTCTCCAGTATGTGGCGAGCCACCTCAACACCATGATAAGATGGCGCTGGTTTCCTGAAGTGCTTTCTAGGTAAACAAGCCCATATTTGGTTAAGCCAACTGTTGCAAATGGGAGCACCTATGAACACAGGCCAAGTGGCAGGAGTAGATTGGCTATTGCAAGAGTATAAAAGTGTATGAATTCGGCTCAAGAAAAAGAAGAAGAAAAACCATGGTTTTATAATAATAAGGTCCTTATTAAATTGCTGAAGGAAGATTCCTGTGTCATGCTTTCTTGCGGGCGAGGGACACGACAAGTGGTGCCGAAACCCGGGAATCAGAACTTTCAGTGGTCAGGGGGTGCACCGGTAACTACCACAGGTAAGTGGGGTCTGTGGACTTGGATTCAACCGACTTTGTGTAGTCGGTCAGCAAAGATAAATTCAACCGACTTTGTGTAGTCGGTCAGCAAAGATAAATACAACCGACTTTGCATAGTTGGTCAACAAAGAAAGATATTTTGTTTTCGCTTTCATTCTGCTTGCTCTGAATGCTGCTTTCATTATGGGCAATTCTCCATCTAGTTCATTAGTACAGCCTTTAGATTTTTTGTTGCGCTCTAAAGAGCTCAAGGTTAAACGCAGTACTTTAGAAACATTCCTTGTAAGAATTGATAAAGCAGCCCCATGGTTTGCTGTCACCGGAAGCTTGATTCCTACTAGCTGGGATAAGTTGGGAAAAGATTTGGATTTCCTTCAGGAGCAGGGACAATTGGAGAAAGGAGTGATACCACTATGGAAATTAATAAAAGGATGTATTCTTAATGGTAGATGTCAGGAAGCTATTCATAAAGGACAGGCAGTTCTTGAACAACTACATGAGGAGAAGTCCGAGGATTCTATGAGTACTTCCAGTAAACATAGTGCAGGAGAGCAGGTTTATGGAACTATTCCAAAGAGGAGACTGTACCCAGATTTAAAAGCCCTTAGAACACCAGAAGAAACAGGGGAGTCAGAATCAGATGGTGATGAGAAAGTGAAAGAGCTAACGCAGCACTTACGGAAGGTGAAGATAAAAGAAGGGGGAACTAAGAGGCAAAAAGATTTTAGACAAAAGGACTATGAGGAAGAACAGAAGCCAGCTCTAGCCTATGATCCTCCCCCATATGTGGGAGGGGTTCCGAACACGGGTAGAACTTTTAACTCTGCAGCTTGGAGGGCTGCCCATGTAGAGTTGAGGTTTGCCTGTCCTGTATTCCAGGACAATGATGGGGGAAGACATCAGGAACCCATAGAATTTAAAATGATAAAGAATATAGCAGAATCTGTCCACACTTATGGTGTGGATGCTGCTTTTACTATCGCCCAAATAGAGGGGCTCAATAGATTCTGCATGACCCCCTCGGAGTGGGCCAGTTTAGTGAAAGCTTGTGTTTCCCCAGGTAAATATTTAGACTGGAGAGCCTTCGTGTTAGAGGGGGCCAATGAACAGGCTGCACACAACCAAGCTATGGGCAAACCTGCCTGGGATGTGGATATGCTTCTGGGGCAGGGTAGATTTGCCAATCAGCAAACAGGCTTTCTATTAGAGGTTTATGAACAAATTAATAAGATCTGCATTGCTGCCTGGAAAGCACTTCCTAATAAAGGAGAAGTGCGAGGTAACTTAACAAAAATTGTCCAAGGCCCCACAGAAGCTTTTTCAGATTTCGTGGCTAGAATGGTAAATGCAGCAGGGAAGATCTTCGGGAATGCTGATGCAGCTATGTCTTTAATTAAACAATTAGTATATGAACAATGTACAAGAGAATGCAGAAATGCTATTAATCCATTTAAAAGCAAAGACATAGAGGCATGAATGAAAGCTTGTAGAGAAATAGGTGGCCCGTTAACAAATGCAGGCTTAGCCGCTGCCTTCCTTCGCATGGAAGGACTATTAAAGGCTTTATTAAAGGCTAATGGAGCACCTTTAGAGGTTTCCTCAGCTAGGAAGTTTTTAAAAACTGTAGAAGACAAAGCCCCTTGGTTTTTAGATAAGGGCTTGTTGGATCAAGAGAAACTATCACAAGAGACAGAAAAAGGCCCCCCTCCTGATCCCTTCCACGCAGCTCCATGGCCACCTAGGGAGGGAACACCCGTGTCCTTGAAGCAGTCCTCCCCCTAGGCAGAGAGCTCAGCAGCTCCATTCCTCAAAAGTAGTAAGAAATAATGTTTTGTGATTTTCTGCATTCAAACCTAACCTGATTTCTCAACCAGGAAGAAAAAGGGTTAAAAAGTCCTGGGTGATCCTCCCTCCCCCCTGCCTGGCCTTGCTGAAGCCTGCATTGAAATGTAAACTGCAACAGTCTCAGCGGGAAAGGGGGGTAACCTGAAGATAAGAAAAAGAAAACAAAAGGGTGTCTGTTTTAAACTTCTGGACTGCTACACAGAATTAACTCATTTTCCAGGATTCTTGTTTTGTTTTGTTTTTCTTTAATGCTGTATTTTTGAGCTCATAATTTTGATCTTGCATACCTAGGTTAATGATTTTTTTTCTCTTTTTGATCAGTTCTATTTTTTATTCAACTAAAGTTTTTGAACATCTGTTACACTGCAATGGAGATTCACCTATAAAGTTACAAGGCCTTTGATTTTGTGTTATTTGTATGTCATGCTGTCTGGTGTCATGTCTTGTCTGCATCAAAACTGAGCACTCCTAAAATTAAAATTTAAAAATGGATCCAAATACTTTTATTCACATGATTTAAAAAAGGTTCAATTTAATTGAGTAAACTAATAAAAGTGAAATGTCTTTAAAAATAACTTGCAAGTCTCTAGGTGGTCAACCTAATGGAATGTTGATGTTAAACAATGTCTAATATCAATTGTTTCTAGGACTTTTCTTCAACAGAAAAGAGACAGCAAATACTGTTCAGGACACCTGCCTGCTTTCTTGGTTTTTACAGAATAAGTAAATTAGAGTTAACATATATGGGATTACTTAAATGTGTTTGTAGAGACATCTAATTAATTTACAAAATTAAAATGCTCATTGTTAAATAACATCAAGTACTCTTAACTCCTTAAATTCCATGGAGTATCATACTTAAACATTATTGGTGTTTTCATAGGTTGGCAAATAAAAAGGGTTTAAACTTGCTTTGTGTCATCGCTAAACTAGAAACAAGGTTACTAACAGTTATGTCTTAACAAGTACAATTCTATATACAAAGGGTTCTAAAGGTTTCAACTGTGTTTCAATTAGAGTACTATAAACAACAAAATATTTAATCTTATTAAAATAGAGCAATTTATCTAAATTCAGAAATTTCATAAGAGTTGTTTCAGAATGTGAACAAAAAGGGGTCAACAGATAGGAAAGAGAAAATAAAAGGGTCTGGGTATGGAAATATATTTAGTAAAAGGGAAAAGAAAATGTTTCTGGGTAAGAAAGTGCTTGTGTGATGAAATACATGAGGGTCTAAGTAAGTGCTAAGAAAGTCTATGTAAGTAAAGGGCAAGTTTCAACATGTTTGTGTGAAACTGAGTTGGTTGTGTGTATGTGAGACAGCTAAAGCTATTAAAGGTTTTTCCTAAGGTGAAATACTAATGTTCTGATATAAACCAAAGTTTAATCTACATGGTAAAATGACATGGTAAAATGGCAAGGATTTCTTAGAAACACTAATTTACTCTTAACTTTGTGTCTATTAAGTTTTATTCTTTAGAACAATTAGTCTTAAAAATTGGGGTGTATACAATTATGGTTAAACAACTGTTAAAGTATTGTACTGTGTTACAGAGTCTACATTTTTCTTAAGAAACTAAATTTGGTAACAAAAAAAATTGTCAAGGTAATTGTGAAATGGTTTCTAGTTGTATATGAAATGTGTTCATATTTTTCAGGTACACAAGTTTTAAAGCAAGGAATTTATTAAGCTCTGCTATTCTCCAGATTAAACTTGTCTGTAATGGTAATCTTAAACTTATAAAGAGTAAATTTTAATTAGGGATTTATTTCTATCATTTAATGTTCTATTATAGGACCTGCTATCAATGGGGTACGTGTAAAATTTGTTACTTTTTACATTGAGATAAAGAACTTCAAATATAAATGTATTTATAAAAGTTAGAGCCTGACTTGTTTAAAGGTTAATTTTGTGAAACATAAAGGTATTTTGCCACTTTATCACACAAAAGGAGAGTTAAAAAACTCTCTCAGCCTTTCTTTAATTCATGTTTTAGATACAATGTTAAATTGTGCTAATTATAAAGTTTATATAGACTCAGGAAATGGCATATGTAGACTACTTAATGATATTTAAGGAAGAAGGAAAGATCAACATCAAAATTAGAACACTTAAGATTTGTAAGGAGCCACGCCTTACCTGAGATAAGGCTCTGCCTCCCACCTTACTGCATGTTAAAGTGACTCCAAAATAAGTCAGACTTCAGCTTATTTAAAGTTATAATCAAAAAATTGTTTTTTTTGTTGTAAAATTACTATGATCTCAAATAGGAAATATAATGTGGTTCTCAGTCAAAATTCAAAATAGCTATTATACAAGCAGAATATATTTTTACTCTTACTTATTTCATTCTGTAAAACTGTTACCTCTTAATGTTTTACAGAAGTAGCTACTTCAAGAACTCACAACCTAGGTAACTTGTGATAATAAGCCATCACCTAACAGATAGTAGTAACAGATACCAGAACAGATAGTGGTGACTTCCAGAACTAATGCAGACTCCAGTTAGATAAAAGGGTAAATAACTGTAAAGTTATGGACATTAAAGTTAAAGCCCAGTACTCTTACTTTATGACTAGTGAGACTGGCTTGCTGGATGATTAAGATCAAACTTAGAGATTGGAGTACAGAAGGCAAGATACACCAGTATTTGGATCTTTTGCCGTCAGTCAGCCTGAACCCAGGGAATAGGAGGACTTCTCTAAGGAGCACTTAAGGTGTTACAAACTGTAGGTGCCATCAATCCTAACAACAAAGTTTCATCCTTTTTTACTCAGTTACAAAATTTGATTTTGGGCCGTTCTGCACCCTTTTATCCTGTACATATAAGAGCTCATACGTCTCTCCCTGGACCTATTGTTGAAGGAAACGCAAGGGCAGATGCGCAATTTGTTTTCTTTCTTCTCTTGACAGTGCTCGAGACTTTCATAATAAATTTCATGTTAACTCCCAAACACTTCATAAGCGCTTCTCTATTCCTCGAGCAGAAGCGAGACAGATTGTCTTGGATTGTTCTCCTTTTGTTCCATTTCATCATCTCCCTTCTTTTGGTGTTAACCCCCGAGGCTTGTGACCTCTTACGGTTTGACAAATGGATGTAGCTCATATTGCAGAGTTTGGTTCCCTAAAATATGTTCATGTCTCAGTAGATACTTTTTCTGGAGTTATGCATGCCTCTGCTTTGGCAGGAGAAAAAGGCCATCATGTCTTCTCCCATTGCCTAGAGGCTTGGGCCGCCTGGGGCCTTCCATGCTCCTTGAAGACAGATAATGGGCCAGCGTACACTGGTCAACAATTCACCTCTTTCTGCTCCACTATGGGAGTGCAACTGACTCATGGCTTACCTTACAACCCCCTAGGTCAGGGAATCATAGAGAGAGTTCATAAAATGGTTAAGGAACTTTTACAAAGACAAAAAGGGGGAATAGGAGCAAGCTGTACTCCTAAAGAGCGTTTGTCTTTGGCTCTTTTTACCATTAATTTTTTAACTTTGGATGCACATGATAATTCTGCGGCTGACAGACATTGTTCACCGCCTGCCCCCCCTTTTCTATTTCTATTATCAAACAGTTCAGAAGTGATTTTAAATTGTTCTAATGACAATATTACCTGCCTGCTTTCAGAGTGTTGGAACGGTAGTGAATCTGTTGCTGTGATTGTAAAAGTACCCACCTTTGTACCTGTCCCAGTGGAGGTCAATCCAAATAATTTTCCGTTGGTGAACCTCTTCAGAGAAAAGAGAGACTTTGGCATTACCGCAGCCATAATAACTGCTATTGCTGTCTCTGCTGCTGCAGCCACTACCGCTGCTTTAGCCATGACCAATCAAGTTCAAACAGCACAAACCATTAATCAAATCATACAGCAAACAGCACAGGTGCTAGAATCCCAGGACCACGTCAACAGACATATCCTATCAGGGATCTTGGCGGCGAATCAAAGGATAGATTTACTACAAGTACAGTTGGATGAACTTTTCAACATTGCAGAAGTTGGATGCATCGGGAATCATAAACACATGTGTATAACTCCAGTAAGATATGAAGAAGCAAAAAATCAAAGCCACTTGATTTCTGCCTTTCTTGCAGGCAACTGGTCCCTAGAAGCTGAGAAGATGATGAATCAACAATTATTGCAGATTGCGATTTTAAATGACACTCGTGTTGAGCCTGTTACTTTGAGTCAGTTCTCTAACTGGCTCACCTCTGCCTTTAGTTATTTTAAAGAATGGGTTCATGTGGGGATCTTTGGATGTATTTGTCTTGCAGGTATTTGCCTTTGCCTTTGGTTCATTTGCAAGCTAAGAGTGCGTCAAGCACGTGAAAAGGCGGTGTTAATTCAGGCTGTGTTAACCATTGAACAAGGGGTGTCACCTTCTGTGTGGTTGGCTAATCTGGCACGGGAATAAGTGACATTTTTAGTATATCTCTGTTAGAGTTAGAATTATCATTTACGCTAGGTGTCTGCAGGGTATTGCTGTAATTACTATGTACTTTTCTTTGAGGACTGTGAATTTGCATTCTGGGGATTTCTTGTACTAATTAAGGCTTCAATTGTCTTGTAACTTCCACCTTTGATCTTGAGCTATAACAATAATGTTGGAGGAGAGAACTGTTACTGTATGCCTTGTGTTCATTATGGTGCCCCTGTATTGTGCAGCATTGGCAAGAAGAGTAATGTGTTTTCCTACCTCAGGCCTTTGCAGTTGCGTAAGCTGGATAAGCTCCCCCTAGTATGGTTTTCCATACCGCTATGTCTTCATGGACACAGGATGCGAGGCAAAGCACTGCACTTGAGAGTTTTATTTTTAAACCTCAAGGAAGGCATGCCCTATTGCATGTGGGTTTGATGTCCACGTCCCACCCTACGAAAAAAGGCATCGGCTTAGGTGATATTAGGCCCAGAGAAGGCGCCACTCTGGGACTGACGTTCACTATTTGCCACTTTTGCACAGTAGGATAGGGCCTCTACCTTCACCTGTGTTCATAAAATAAAGAAGGGGGAGCTGTGGCGAGCCGCCTCACCACCATGATAAGATGGCGCTGGTTTCCTGAAGTGCTTTCTAGGTAAACAAGCCCATATTTGGTTAAGCCAACTGTTGCAAATGGGAGCACCTATGAACACAGGCCAAGTGGCAGGAGTAGATTGGCTATTGCAAGAGTATAAAAGTGTATGAATTCGGCTCAAGAAAAAGAAGAAGAAAAACCATGGTTTTATAATAATAAGGTCCTTATTAAATTGCTGAAGGAAGATTCCTGTGTTGTGCTTTCTTGCGGGTGAGGGACACAACACCAGTACTTGGAGATTAAATAATATGCTATTATATGATAAATGGATAACAGAAGACATCAGGAGGGAAATAAAAAGACTCTTAGAAGTAAAGAAGAGCAAAGACACATCATACCAAAATCTCTGGGACACTACAAAAGCAGTACTTAGAGGAAGATTTATTTCATGGAGCACATTCAACAAAAGAAGTAAAAGTCAACAAATAAATGACTTAACAGTACAGCTGAAAGCCCTAGAAAAAGAAGACCAAAAACAAAAGTAGTAGAAGACAGGAAATAGTTAAAATCAGAGCTGAAATTAATGAAATTAAAACAAAAAAATCAAAAAATTAACAAAATAAAGAGTTGGTTCTTTGAAAAAATAAACAAAATTGATAAACCCTTAGGCACACTTACAAAGAGAAAGAGGGAGAAGACTAAAATTACTAAAATTCAGAATGAACAAGGAAATATCACAACAGACACTAGTGAAATACAAAACATAATTAGAAGGTATTTTGAAAATCTATATTACAACAAAACAGAAAACCTCGAAGACATAAACAAGTTTCTAGAGACATAGGAATTACCTAAACTGAATAAGGAGGATATACACAACTTAAATAAATCAATTTCAAGCAATGAAATAGAAGAGGTCATCAAAAGACTACCAACAAAGAAAAGTCCAGGACCAGATGGGTTCACAGCCGAGTTCTACAAAATCTTTAAAGAAGAGCTCATTCCAATACTCCTCAAAGTATTTCATAAAATAGAAGAGGAGAAAACCCTCCCAAACTCATTCTATGAAGCCAATATCACCCTGATATCTAAACCAGACAGAGACACATTAAGGAAAGAAAATTTCAGACCAATATCCTTAATGAACACCAACGCAAAAATTCTCAACAAAATTTTAGTAAATCGCATACAAAAATATATTGAAAAGATAGTGCACCATGATCAAGTGGGTTTCATTCCAGGGATGCAAGGTTGGTTCAACATCCAGAAATCAATAAATGTCATTCACCATATCAACAGACTTAAAGTTAAGAATCACAGGATTATTTCGCTAGATGCAGAAAAAACATTCAATAAAATACAGCATCATTTCATGCTCAAAACACTAGAAAAAATAGGGATGGTGGGGCATTCCCTTAACATTGTAAAGTCCATCTATGCTATATCCCTGGCCAATATCATTGTGAATGGAGAAAAACTGAAAGCATTTCCCCTAAACACTGGAACAAGGCAGGGATGCCCTTTTTCACTACTTCTATTCAACATCATCATTCAAACTCTAGCCAGAGCAATTAGACAAATCAAAGAAATTAAAGAAATATGAATAGGAAAAGAAAAACTCAAACTATCCCTGTTCACTGATGACATGATTATATATTTAGAGGAACCTGGAAACTCAACCAGAAAAGTTTTTGAACTCATAGGTATATTCAGTAAAGTAGCAGATTACAAGATTAATGCTCATAAATCAAATGCATTTTTACACATAAGTGATGAATCTTCAGAAAGAGAAATTAGGAAAACTACCCCATTCACAATAGCCTTGAAAAAAATAAAATACTTGGGAATCAATCTAACGAAAGAGGTGAAAGACCTCTATAATGGTAACTACAGAATGCTAAAGAAAGAAATGAAAGAAAACCTTAGAAGATGGAAAGATCTCCCATATTCTTGGATAGGCAGAATTAATATTGTCAAAATGGCCATACTACCAAGAGTGCTATACAGATTCAATGCAATTTCAATTAAATTCCAATCATGTAACTTAGAGAAAGAGCAAGCAATTATGGATTTCATCTGGAAGAATAAGAAACCCAGAATAGCTAAAGCAATCCTTAGCAGAAAGAGTGAAGCAGGGGGTATCGCAATACCAGATCTTCAACTCTACTACAAAGCAATAGTAAAAAAAATGACATGGTACTGGTACCAAAATAGGTAGATCAGTGGTACAGAATAGAGGACACAGACACAAACCCAAATAAATACAATTTTCTCATATTAGACAGAGGGGCCAAAAATATGCAATGCAGAAAAGATAGCCTCTTCAACAAATGGTGCTGGGAAAACACCATTGTTGTTCTATATGCAACAGAATGAAATTAAACCCTTATCTCTCACCCTACATAAAACTCATCTCAAAATGGATCAAGGATCGTGGAATCAGACCAGAGACCCTTCATCTTATAGAAGAAAAAGTAGCTCCAAACCTTCAACTTGTCAGCTTAGGATCAGAATTCCTTAACAGGACTCCCATAGCACAAGGAATAAAAGCAAGAATCAACAACTGGGATAGATTCAAACTAAAAAGCTTTCTCTCAGCAAAGAAAATTATCAGTAATGTGATGAGAGAGCCAACAGAGTGGGAGAAAATCTTTGCCACTCATACTTCAGATAGAGCATTAATTTCCAGAATATATAAAGAACTCAAAAAACTCTACTCCAAGAATACAAATAATCCAATCAACAAATGGGGTAAGGAAATGAACAGACACTTCACAGAAGAAGATGTACAAGCAATCAACAGATATATGAAAAATGTTCAACATCTCTAGTAATAAGAAAAATGCAAATCAAAACTACCCTATGATTCCATCTCACTCCAATTGGAATGGTGATTATCAAGAACACAAGCAACAATAGGTGTTGGTGAGGATGTAGGGAAAAAGATACACTCATCCATTCCTGGTGGGATGCAAATTAGTGCAGTCACTCTGGAAAGCAGTATGGAGATTCCTCAGACAGCTTTGAATGGAACAATTTGACCCAGTTATCCCACTCCTCAGCCTATCCCAAAGGACTTAAAATCAGCATACTATAGAGTTACAGCCACATCAATGTTCAGGCTGCTCATTTCACAATAGCCAGACTGTGGAACCAACCTAGATGTCCTTCAATTGATGAATGGATAAAGAAACTGTGGCATATATATGCAATGGAATATTATTCCATCATAAAGAATGATAAAATTATGGCATTTGCAGGCAAATGGATGAAAGTGGAGATTATCATGCTAAGTGAGATAAGCCAATCTCAAAAAACTAAAGGACAAATGATCTCACTGATAAGCGGATGATGACACATAATGGGGGGTGGGAGGGGTTAGTGTTAGGTTTAGGGTTAGGTTTATGGTTAGGGTTAGGGAGAGGGGCAAGAATGGAGGAAGAAAGAACTGTACAGAGGAAAAAGAAGGGTGGGAGGGGTGGGGGAAAGGAAAATATAACAGAATGAATCAAACAATATTACCCTATGTAAATTTATGATTACACAAATGGTATGCCTTTACTCCATGTACAAACAGAGAAAGAACATGTATCCCATTTGTTTACAATAAAAAGATGGAGAAATAAGATATATTTCATAATGAATATCAAAGTATCATGAATCCTTATGTGCCAAATAGCAAATTATGGTAATTGAACTTCTTCAGATTTTTTTCTTTTTATTCAAAAAAGTTTGGTATTTTATATTTTTCTAGTACATCATCCAATTCATATATAGAATATGGAAAAATAGGGCTGGGGATATAGCTCAGTTTGTAGAGTGCTTGCGTTTCAAGCATAAGGCCCTGGGTTCGATCCCCAGCACTGCAAAAAAAAAAAAAAAAGAATATGGAAAAATATTTTCATAAAATTTAAAAAATTTCCTGTGTATTTATAGCTATTCCTGTTCTCATTCCCTATTTGCTCTTATTACATTTATCTTTTCCTCATAGTTCCTAGTAGTTTATTGTGTTATTATTTGCATTTTATTTTCTTTCTGAATAAACCAACTCTTAGACTTATCAAGAAAAAAATGTTAATTAAGGCAGAGGTACAGTCACAACCACAGCTTAAATGAATACTTTGGTTCAGAAAGGTAAAATAAATAAGACTTGAAAGGAGAATCCTGAAAACCTTATTAGCAGTCAAGAAGAAATAATTATGGGGCAGACAAATGAGTATGATCAATTTTGGGTTCCTAGACTAAATAATTCTTTAATAAGAATTGGGAGAAAAATAAACCTGAATATGGACAAATCCAATACTCTGTTTTGCGGATTTTTAATGTTTTATAATACCCACTCTACTAATATTTATTCATTTTTGTATTACAAAGGAAGGAGAGGGTCCAAATTTGTTAAGGTAATTTTCTATAATCAAAAAGAATTTAAATGCAGTAGATTAGAACACCTGTGGTTTGTGACAATTCAGTGACAGAATAGTAGACTGGATTCATATTATTTTATTGGATTATCACCTTAACCCCATGAAGTGATTAATTGGAAATTTTTGAGGAAGCAAAAAGTTTGTTGTAGGAAGGAAGACACTGAATTAGGGATTAATGTCATCTGAACCAGTGCTTCTCAGTTTTCATGTGCATCTGAATCAGTTTTGTTATGTTTGTTCTGATTCTGTAAGTCTAGGGAAGGGCCTAAAATTGTGCATTTCTAACACTGTCCCTAGTGATCCCCTTTGTGCTGGTCCACAGACCATACTTTGGGTAGCAAGGATCTAGAACAGTGGTTCTCAAATTTCAGATATTTTTTCTTAAGCATTTAACATGTTTTCTTTTTATTTTATGAATAATGCTGACAGTAACATCCTTTAACAGTAAACTTTGTTTGCAAGTCTGAATATTTCTTTAAAAGGCTATGTAAATTTCAAGAATTTTTATGTACATTGCAAAATTACTCAGAAAATACTGTACTAAATTATACTCCCCCTATTATGTTTTGATCTAACCCATTTTTACTCATTTAAATGACTGTTACCCAGCAATAGTAAAAATGGGATAAATAACAACTTATACTGGAAAGAGACTTAGTACATTTTACTGAGAACAATGTCTCAATATATATGAAAATTCTTGAGACTTATTCATTCAGCTGGGATGTTCTCACTTGGAATTTCTAGTGATTGCCATCTGATGAGTGCTAAGACTGAATTTGATGTGAATACTTTGATCACATGTTTAGAACTTTAGGTGGGATAGCTAGAAATTCTGGGGACTATTTGAATATTTCTCTATCCTAGATATTTTCTTCCATGTGCCTAAGTTGGGATTCCTAACAGTATTGTGGTCTCAATGTAGTTGGAGTTTTTATAGTAAAGATTTAGAATATCACAAAAAAAGCCCAGGTGTTCAAGTGTTGGTATCTAATGCAGCATTGTCCAGAGGTGGGTCTTTTGGAAAGTGATTCATTCATTAGAGTTCTGACATCATCAATGGATTCATTCATTGATAGCTGAATGGATTACTAGGCAGTGGTAGAAACTGTAGGCAGGTGTGACATGGTTAAAAAGTAGATCATGGGTTCAGGGGGGTTACACTTAGGGACTCTATCTTGTCCTGGGCCTCTTCCCCCCAACCCCTGCTTTCTGGCTATCATGAACAGAGAAGCTTTCCTCTGCCATACCCTTACACCACAATTTTCTGCCTTGCATGAAGCCAAAAGCAGTGGAACTGAAACCTCTGAATGCATGAGCCAAAATAATTCTTTCTCATTGTCAGGTATTTGGGTCACAGCTACAAAAGCTAACGTCTTACATGGCTGCTGGGTTCCACCAAAGTGAGCCTTCTAAGACACCCAGGTGGAAGCTGCAAGGCTACTTATTACTTAGTATTGAAAGTCATTCAGTGCCATTTTAACTGCATACTGTTGGTCAAAGCAAGTCATAAAGACACTGAGATTCAAGGAGAAGGAACTACACAGAGGCACAAGTACTCGGAGATTTGTGGAGGTGGTGTATTTGTGTCATTTGTTTGAATTGGCATTTATTTCAGAAAATTTTTCATCTGTTCTGTTCACTGGCTATTTGTAAGTCATAAAATTACTTCTAAAGTTGCCATGAATACTTATAATTTACTGCAGGAAAATCCTGAAAAAGGGAGAGTCAGTATTTACAAATTGGTGATCATCAATACTTCTAAGGAGAGGATGTGCTTCAGTGAATACACCATCCCAGATCATTATCTTAACTTCATGCACAATTCCCAGGTCCTTGAGTATTTCAAAATGTATGCAAAAGACTTCAACCTTTTAAAGGGTATCCAGTTCAAGGTAGGCAGTTTTTTGGGTGTCTTTGTGTTTGAAGTTCTTCATCAAGTAAATGAATAATGTGGCTTCATTTACCTGTGCTATGTGTAATTATTAGTTTCATATTCCCAAGTACAAAGACTCCACTCTTTGTTCTCTCACTAAAATACCCCTGGGAAAGTCTCTCATATATTTTGGCTACAAATAAGGAAAGATACCTGCCACCAGTGTTTTCATTGTCTTCATTTCACACTCTGCTTATAATAAAGGAAATGAGGGGAATTAATAGGTATGGGAACTTTAAAACTTCTGGATCCACAACTTTCCCACAATTGCTTTATTCTTTTATACTTTCTGAGTCACTTTTCAGTATATTATTTTATATGATCACCAAAACAACCTGGTGAAGTACTTAGTGACTGGGAAGTTATTGAGGAAGAAAAGAAGTTAAATTCAGTGGAGAAAGTAGGACACTGAATTAGGAAACAAAACCCTGAATTCTGCCCTTGTTATTAGCACTTATTAAATTGTGATGTGAGATGAATTAGTTTCTCTGCTTGAATTTATCATAATTTTTTAATGAAAAATAAGATGATTGTACTGTATGACTTTTGGTTCCTTCCTTCTCTAAAGTCTGCTGTGATTTTCCCATAATTTATAATCATGACCATAAACAGATAAACCAACTGGCTTAAATCCCAAACCTTCCACCTTTTTCTGTTTAGCAACAATAATAAAATGGTAATATATGGTGACAATTTCCAAAGTCAGTCAATTATAGCCCAGTGGTGCATCTCTGACCTGTTTAAGTGACAGTTCTTGAACAAGGTTGTTATTGTACTAAGCAGTGATGATGCAAAGACAAAAAATAAATAAGTATCATAGCTAACTGTGTTTACAGACATAGAAAAATGAAGAAAATTATTATTATACATATAAGTAATAAACCAAGTGATAAGTGCTATAGAGACCTATACATTGCAGCTCAGAAGAGGGATGTTTAACCCATAAGGAAAGAGGAATCAAGTTCCAGAAAAGATTTTTAGAGAAGATAATGTCCCAGCTGAGTCTTGAGTAGAAAGGAGTCTACCAAATGAAGAAGGAATAAAAGGATGATCCAAGTAGAAGCACCAGCTTGTGTAAAAACACAAGACAGGAACTATAAATAGTGGAGAATGGTTAAGGCTTAGTGTCTATTATTCAACCAAGACATTATAGCCAAGACCCTAGAAGCTCATTGGAATACATTCTTGATGTTTCCTTAGGCTGGCAGAGTAATCCATATTTATTGCTTTTTTTAAAAAAAAACTAAAATTTATACCACTGATTTCCCTATCTCACAGTCTCTTTCTCTATAATTACTTATAAAGTGGGCATTTGTAAAAGGCAAAGAGAGATTCCTTTAAAAAAATAAGAGCCACTGAAATATTTTTTCTTCTATAAAATTAAAGGGAGCCTCATAGTCACATGTTTGAGGATAGTCAAAGATAACAGAATTTGGGTATCAGGAGACATCAGAGAGTTTGGGAATGTCTGGGGTTAGTGGAGGAATAGGTGTTTAGTGCACAGAGTGTCACAGAAGTATAGGAGAAATTCAGGATTTATTCAGGTGCTGCAATGCCTTAAGGCAGAGACTAAAAATCCTCACAAATCCTACTTTTCTAGAGGCACAGGAGAGTACATTAGTCTGTCAATTCCATTTTACTTTATCTATCTTATAAAAGTCTTCTCATTTGGACCACAACCTCAAACAAAACTGTTCTTTATGGAGTATGAAAATCAAATATTCTTGCAAGGAACCTAATGATGTGATGATACCTGCGGTATCAACTTTTATGTAACATTTTGCAGGATGTCATATCTAGGAAGATATACACTGTACTGGCTATGGTTACAGTCCCCTGTATATGCTACTTTTCTTTCAGACCGTGGTGTACAGTGTGAAGAAAAGGCCTGATTTCTCTACTTCAGGCCAATGGGAGGTGGTCACTGAGTGTGAAGGGAAAAGGGAGGTTAATGTCTTTGATGGAGTCATACTTTGCACTGGCCATCACACTAATGCTCACTTACCCCTGAAAAGCTTTCCAGGTGAGTGACCTACCAGAAAGGAGGTTGACCCTTAAGCCATGCCTTTGACACTGAGGAAAAGAAGGTTGTGGTCTGAGTGATTTTTACCTTGGGGTGAAATAAGGCTTACCCTAATTGTGCATGTTCCCTTGAAAATGGGATCATTTGTATTTTTGCCATTTGAGCAATGGTAATTTTAGAGTTTAGAGGTCTGTGAACAGTCATTCCACCACATAATGCCATTTTAGTCAAGGCTGGAATACATACAGAATGGTGATCCCATAAGATTATAATGTGGACTGAAAAATTCCTATTGGCTGAGTAGTATCATAGCCATTATAATATCATCATGATGTTGATGAGCAACCCCGTCTGCACTGTCAGTTGTATAAAATTATAGCTCACACAATTATTATGTGGTACATAATAATAATAAACAACCATGTTAACTGGTTTATGTATTTACTGTACTACATTTAGTATAGAGTATACTGCTTCTACTTATAGAAACATTTACTGTAAAGCAGACTGCCATGTTACACCAGCTAGCCTCACATATCTCATGTTTATTGTGGGTCTTGATTGCATCAGGAAGCCACATCAAGTAACTGGCCTAAACAATCTATGCTTATGTAAGTACTTCTGTGATGTTTTTACAATAATGAAACCAACTTACAGCAAATTTTTGAGAATGTATGTATTTCTGACACATAGAACATGATTGTATTTAGTTTCACAATGACTTTGGTCTTCTTAAGGATCAAAAAGGAAGACTGTGAAACTCTTACACAGCATTGGTTCAGATGTGGAATTTTTCAGTGATTGAGGAAACAAACAAATATTGAGTTTCTAAGGGTTAAATGAAAGCTTGAATAATTTAGTTTCAGTTTGGGGTCTGAACTTTTCTTTTTTTAAAATGCACTTTATGTATATTCTAGACTATACAGAAACATATATACTCTAATTGAAATTGGAGTAGGTATCTAAGGGAATAAAAAGACAAAAGAGAATGGCAATTTTCTGAGGCAGTTTGGATTTGTGAGTCTAATCCAGTGACCATCCATACTTTTCCTCCCTAACGCCCCCTGTTAAGAGTTATCATCCACATATCAGATAGTACTTTGGCCTTTTATTTCTTGGGACTGGTTAATTTTTTTTAAATATTTTTTGTACATCATAACTTTATATTATTCATTTTTTATGCAGTGCTGAGGATTGAACCCAGGATCTCACACATGCTAACCAAGCACTCAAGCATTGAGCCACAAGACTACTCCTGATTTATTTCACTTAGCATGATATTCTCCAGTTCCATCCATTTACTGGCAAATGCCATAATTTCATTCTTCTTTATGGTTGAGTTATATTCCATTGTGTATATTTACCACATTTTCTTTATTCATCTGTTGAAGGGCACCTAGGTTAGTTCCATAGCTTTGCGATCATGAATTGAGTGCTATAAACATTGATGTGGCTGTGTCACTGTAATTTGCTGATTTTAAGTCCTTTGGGTATAAACCAAGGAATGGGATAACTAGGTCAAATGGTGGTTCCATTCCAAGTTTTCTGAGGAATCTCCATATTGCTTTCTACAGTGGTTGCACCAGTTTGCAGTTCATCAGCAATGTATGAGTGAACATTTTTCCCTACATCCTTGCCAACATTTACTGTTACTTGTATTCTTGATATATTTCTGACTGAGATTAACTCTCAGTATAGTTTTAATTTTCATTTCTCTCATTACTAGAGATGTTGACTATTTTTTCATATTTTTTGACCATTTGCATTTCTTTTGTGAGGTGCCTGTTTGGTTCCTTTGCCCATTTATTGATTCAGTTTTTGGGGATTTTTGATATTAAGTTATTTGAGTTCTTTGTGTATCCTTGAGATTAATGCTCTGAGGTGTAGATGGTAAAGATTTTCTACCACTCTGAGAGCTCTTTTGATTGCTTTCCTTGCTGCAAAGAAGCTTTTTATTTGATACCATCCCATTTATTGATTCTTTTCCTTTAACTTTTTTTTATCATTGTAAACAAATGGGATACATGTTGTTTCTCTGTTTGTACATGGCATAAAGGCATACCATTTGTGTAATCATAAATTTACATAGGGTAATGTTGTTTGATTCATTCTGTTATTTTTTCCCTTCCCCCCCTACCCCTCCCACCCCTCTCCATTTATTGATTCTTGATTTTACTTCTGCTTTAGGAGTCTTAAGGAGGATGTCGGTTCCTGAGCTGACATGATAGAGAGTTGGCCCTACTTTTTCTTCTGTTAGGAGCAGGGTTTTTAGTCTAATGCCTAGATCAACAAGACCTTTTATTGGGCAGCCTCTGAAATTATGAGAAATCCAAAAATAATATCAAAAGAATGTCACATGCCTAGATGGCCATTTGAACAGTGGTGAATGGAGGAGAGTTAAGCCTCAGAATAGAGAGAAGCCAGATGACTTTGAAGTTTCTTTCTAAAGAAATTCTTTAGAAATTTAGAAATCCTATAATTATTATAATAAAATTTGTTATCATTACTAGTATTTAATTAAAACTATTCAGTGTTTTCATTGGAATTATAGCTTACTCTTATTAGTGAGATCCTCATGATTTCAGAGGGAAAAATATAGTGCTATATAGTTAATAGGTAAAAAACATCTTTCAAATGTCTGACATTTCTTAATTTCTTACAGTCTATGCAGTAGGTCATATACTATTTAAGAGCACTGGACCACCAAATGCAAGTAACCCATGGTTGGCTTAATTCTAGTCATATTAAATGGATATTTTAATTAGATCAATTAAGTAAGGGGAGAAAAATTTATTAACATAGGCCAGAGCATCTTAGTATGCTTGAAGCAAATGGGACTCTTATTCCATGCCCAAGTAACTTGCAAAGGGAAGTTGGAAACATGAGTAATTGGAAGAATCTGCATTATGGGTATGAGAGTAGGTGATCCAAAGGAAAATGTACAAAAATTTCAGCTTCTTATGGTAGCAGAAGCCTAGCACACATTCTTCCAGCTTTTGCAAAAAAGAAATCTTCAGAAGAATCCCTATGACTTTACCAAACTTCCAACAGGAACCCTGAGTTTTATATTCTAGCCATGACTTACCTGTCTAACTACCAAATTCTTGTCTTTCTCATCCCTGAATTTTATTTTCACTAGTTCATCTTTGACCTAGTTTCTCCTAGTCTTTCAAGCCTGCCCAGCTCAGTCTGTCCTCTTCTTTGGTCTGTGTTCCCTCTACTGAATCCCATTTTTCTTCTTCCTTCATTCTCTGAAATTATTGCCCTCTTGTCAAGGGAAATATTCCACCCTTTTCTATAACACTGAACCCACATCTTGCCATGAAAGAAATCAAGTATCTTTGTTTTTGCCTGTTTTGCCAGTCTCAGATGGGTTCTTTTATTGAGCAACTTTCTTTCCTTGAAAACCATATTATATTATACCAATTCTTTGTCTTACCAGAAGGTATAAAGTCATAGGGTGACATTTAGATTCCACCACAGATTGGTATAACCTGCTTTTTCAGGTTCATTTTCACTAGTCTTTACAATGCATCAAGTCTTCTAGAAGCACTGGATGACTTACTCACTAAGCAACAATATAGCAGATATCTTGTACACAGAGCTTTTGTTTCTGATGTTCTCCTCTTAGTATGCCCTCCCTTTACTTTCTGTTTATACAGGACAAACCTATGCATATTTCCTTCCTCCTTTATTAGTATATTGAAAGCTCTTTAAATAATCATGTTTATTTAACTTTCTATTCCAAGGCTAGACCAATGCCTAGCACATAGAAGATATCTAATAAATGTCACTTCTAATGAATATGGTATGGCCTTCAAGCAAATGAAGTTCTGAATTCTGAAGTAGAAAATTCATAAGATCTCAGCTTATCAAGTGCCTTGGCCAATTTCTCTTCATGTTAAAAGGCTAACTTGTCTGGAAGACCAGTATGGCAGCCATATCTCTTTTCTCTTGTAACATTATACCAAAATGTGCAGGACAAGTCAGGATTTCAGAAAGTCAGGATTACACAAATACAACATGCCTTACTCCTGAGAGTAGACCTTGAAAAACCCATTAACACAGAGCTTAATTTAGGCTCTCTTCATTCCCACATTATCTTGGGACCCTGGGAAAATAAACTTCAATTCCTCACTGTTTTTCAACAACATTGTTCAGCAAACATTTACTGATCTCTCAGTATATATGATCTCCTAGGTGCAGAAAAAACAAAAAGAGAAAATCCCTATTTTCATGGAACTCAGAGTCATAGAAGGAAGATAGACAAGAAACAAACATTTAATGTGTTCATTCACTTCACAGATATTTACTGCATCCTAAGAAAATGGTCTAGTAACAATGTAGAGGAGCTACTATCATAACAGTGCGCAACAAGTACCCAATTCTTCCATGTCTATATACTAAAAGAAAAAAGGAAATTTTGATATGAGTGGGAAAATCATCAATATTTATATAAAATTAGAGGAAAATGACAGTAAATTGAGTTCTAGGTATTACAAGTAATTGAGAATGTTGGGAAATAATATTATAGGAATTAAGAAAAATGAAGTCAGGGGTATTCATAGAGGTGATATCAAGAAAGTTCTTGGCTGCCATGCAAGAAGCCTTTTTTTTTAATGTACACTATAGAGAAATACTGAAAGATTTTAACTAAGAGAGGAGAACTCAAATCAGATTTGCAATTTAGAATACATGTTAGAGGGAGTAAAATGGGAATGTCAGTCCAAGTAAGACCTCATGAAGCCTTTAAACCAAATTAATGGCAATGTAAACGAATAGAAGGTGACAAACTTGAATGCAACTTCATTGGAACTGTTAAAAGAATTTGATGGTAGAACACATGTTGGGAATAAGAGAGAAAAGAATCTGCCCAGGTTCTGTGCCATTATTGTAAACTAGGAATATGAAAAGAGGAGCAAGATTTGGGGGGGAGACAAGAAATATGATACAATATGTGTCTAAACAAGATAAATATTGAAAGTTAATGAATTCAAAGAGAACTGCATCATGGCATATTGTAAATATCTTTGTCCATCAAATCTTAACAGATTTTTGTTTTTGTTGTTTATGAACTGTCACCACCAAGAAATAGGTCTCTACCCCCTACTCCTCCATAAAGTTTCAAGCTAATAAATGCAAGACTTACTTGCATTTATTTACTCCCTCTGACATGTATTCTAAATTGCAAATCTGATTTGAGTTCTCTCCCAGTCAAAATACTTCAGTGGTTCTCTATAGCCTACATAAAATATAAATTGCTTGCATGGCAGTCAAGAACTTTCTTGATATCACCTCTATAAATACCCTATAAGAAGTAATTGGAAATAAGCTCTTAAAATGTATTTCTTAAGCATCCTAAAAGACCTGTGATTAATTTCAAAGGAAACATTTCCATTCTTCCTTATTGATTTATAAGTAATAATTTCTGTAGCTAAATGAGAAAACACATCAAAAAACAAGGTAAGCTCTGAGTATTGAATTTCTGACCTCTGTGTTTCAGGAGGAGCATATCAGGATAGTTAATGGAGTGTGCCCAGAAAAGGGCAACTAGAATGGCAAAGAGCATGAAGCCTGTTATATAAGAAACCTGTGCTGGTTAGCCAGATAATGAGAAGATTAAAGTAGTTATGACAGGTGTTTTTCCCATATTTTAAGACCTGTCAGGTGCTAAAACTCAATTCTGTGGCTCCAGAAGGAAGAGTTTGTTCCTATGATGCAAGTGGAATAGAAGTAGATTTGGGGATCAGTACAAAAAATAATGTTCCAGCAACTACAGCAATCAATTATATCATCTCCTTAGATGGTGGTGAGATCTCCAAGACCAGAAACTTTTAAGGAGGAATGCAATGATCACTCGATATTGTAGAAAGAAGGATTGGACTGAGTAAGACACATTTCTGTACTGAAATTCTATATTCCAGAATTTTATAGAGTAACACTTTAGGGTTGTGGCTTAAATTTTCTACATGGCATACTGCCTACATATCTGGTCCTAAGGCTATCTATCTGGACAAAATGCTAATTGTTTGAGCTAGAGTTGTTTATATAAACTTAAATGTGATTCTGCCTTTGTCTAGCCATGTCCTTGGTGTTAGATCCTAGTACAGGAACTGTTTGTACATTAATGCTTAAATTTATTTGCCAAGATTGGGTATTATGAGTTACCATTGGCCTTACTCCCCACACAAACTCCTATCTAATAAAAGAGGTTAGAAGGTGAGACTTCTTTTCCATAGGACTTTAGCATAAAATGTGATTGAGAATTTATGTTTACTTCTTTTACTCTCCATTGTATAAAGTATCTTTTTTATTAAGATACCTATGTAGGTGTGTTTCTCCAGTCCCCTCCATTTTTGAGATGGTGTTTTATTACATTGTTCAGGCTGATTGAACCCCTGGACTCAAATTATGCTCCTACTTCAGCCTTCCAAGTGCTGGGACTGCAGGTCGTGTCACCACATCCAACTTGCCTTTTGACCTTATATCTCATTTTCCATGTGTCCATATTTCATTTAGCAATTCAAAGACTATGTTAGGGAGGAGGCAGGTATTTGTTGGAAAGCAGAATACAGTGAACATGTTAAGACAAAGCAGAATAAAGTAAGCTACACATATTGATACAGGTGAATATTCTTTATCTGAAATGCTTAGGACTAGAGGTGTTTTGAACTTCATGTATTTTCAGAGTTTGAAATATTTGCATATACATAATGATCTATCTTGGAGATGGAACCCAAATCTAAAAATGAAATTCACTTAGTTTTTTATATGTACCTTATAAACATAGCCATAAGATAATTTTATACAATAGTTTTAATGTGCCTGTTTTTTTACTGTGAGCTATCACATGAGGTCAAGTGCTGAATTTCCTACTTGTGGCATCTTGTCAGTGTTCAAAGATTATTGGGGCTTGGAACATTTCAGATTTCTGTTTTTCCAATTAGGTATGCTCTACTTATTATATTTTGATGGTGGAAGGATTAGGTAATCAAGCAAACTATAATCTCTTTGAGTACAGAAAATTATCCTGTATTTTTTTGAATTCCTCATAACACAGTAATTGTTAATAGGATCATTGTTTTTACTGAGGGAATTTACACTCAAATTTAATTTTTTTTTCTTTAGGGCTAAAGAAACTTTACTCACAACATGAAATGATGGCAGGTATAACTAAAACTCAAGAGGAAATGGCAAAAAGATAAGAAATTCTACCAGCATGATGTATGGTAACTTTTTCTACTTATTTCTTAACACAACAATATTTTACTACATTTCAGTTTCCTCTTGTTAATTTGAGAATTCTGATTAAAAGGGAACAATATTTGTGACAACTGAATGGGGACATATTACTAACAGTTTCAATATGGATGAGGAAGGAGAGAAAACTCAAGAAAAGGGTATAAAGACTATGTTTAGGACTTAAAAGTTAGGTAGAAAAATACTCATGGGGGAAAAAATTTAGGTATGTTATTTTGGGAGAAATTGCTTGAAGCAGAAATAAAGGTGCCAAAGGAAGGAAGACTGTGTTCAATGAATAATAATTTCAAATCTGTTGAGTAGATTTACAAATCTGAAGTGACTGCTTTGCTGTCTATCATCAGGTGAATAACACATGCAGGTTACAATGACTTGGAGCATGAAAAGTCCATGTGTCTTGGTAAGCAGCTGGCTGCTTAGTGCTGTGGTGAACACAATGATTCAGAAGTCTGAACTTGAGCTCGATCCTAGGGTTGTTTTTATTCAGAAAAAGTGGAAATTGATTGTTGAAGTCCCCAAAATGGTGTTTTTTCTGCAACTGACTGTACTAGCATAACTCCCCTATCTTGGAGGAAGAGAAAGTAATCTTTTATTTAATCTTTTTATGCTTACCAGCAGCTCTCCTATTTTCTTCCCTCTTTCATTGCTACAATATCTAAAGTTTCTACATCCTATGCTCTCAGGCCTTTCCCCTTGCTCCCCAGAGTCCCTCGCCTCCTTACTCCTGACACTGTTCCCTTAGCAGTCATCTATGACTAGATTCCAATCTCTCACTACTGAGCTTGGCATTTTTAAACATTTTCCCTTGGAGTGCTTTCTTTCCCTTCTTTTCTGGCACTAAACTCTTTTATTTGGACTTTTCTCCTTTCTTTCCTTTGACTTGTTCTTGTCCCACCACCTTCTGACTATAAGCAGTCCCCAAGGATATAATTTGAACTTTATTAAGGGTTGACAGTTACATTCAGCATTTCATATACATGGAGTTTATTTAATCCTCATAACAATCCTGCAAGGCTGGAACTAGTGAATCCTTTTGTGAAACCTTCATGAAAACTCCAGCTCTTGACCTACTGTTATAAGATAAATAAATGCATGCATACAAACACCTGAATTAATATCATCTCCAGAAAGCAAAGCTCTCAAATTCTTTCCTATTTCATCTCTTTGAAACTCCAGCCCCATTTTGATAAAGTACTACTTGACCATCTATCAGTTCCTTCGGAATTCCATCTCAAGAATTCTACCTAAAATTTATTTTCTAATCATTTTTTCTGTCCTTGTTTTTGAATCCCTCAATCAGCTTAATTTGACTTTTCTCTTATTTCCTTTGTGTTCTGTTGTTCTTTCTTTTCATTATAGAAAGTAGCAAGTGAAAATCTCCTAGTCACACTTCTTCCACATATTTTACTGTTGACCACATTTTTCCACTAAAAAGTCTTTTTAGCTTGCCAAATGTGCACTTGGTATAATCATTTCATCTGGTTCCATCTGAAAGCCCACTTCCTTTTATAGGGTAAGTCACCCTCCCTCATCCTTTCAGGATTCCAAGTTAACATTTTCCCTGGAAAGTCCTGATCTGTGGACACCCACCATCCCACCACCACTGCCCTCATAAAATAATTGAGAATATCATGTTTGAGGATTTTTGTGGTGAGTTACCTCATTTTCATCAGTATTCTGAATATGGAATGCTGTCCATTCTTGTTTCCTACTAATTTAAGCAATGACCATAAATATTCTTTGACCCATTTCTGCTTTATTCTTTCATTTTGCTGCTGTTCCCTGATTTTTAGTCCTTTTCTTTGTTCTCATCTTATCTATATCTTTCACATCCTTCAAGAGCCTAGTATGTCCCTCTTTTAAATGCCCTTTTTACATTTCTATTTAGCAGTCAAACCCACAATATTTAGCAAAACCCTTGAGTTCTGTAGGTGTATACCTATCTTATCTCTTACTAGTAGATTTGTAAGATTTTTAAGAATGGTGAAAAATATCATCTTTTTTCCCTATTTACTTCAGCTAACAGTCCAATATAAAATCAATACCAGCACTCAGAAATCACTGATTGATTGATCATCTAATTGATTGCCTTGTTGATAGGCCATGGCTTCTATCTTCTCTACTTTTAGGTATGTGGAGAGCCAACATCATACCACTCAGGGAGACTACATTGATAGCATTTAAGGGATTGCTGATTTGGTGGGAGTGAAGCCTAATATACTGTCTCTGGCCTTCACTCACCCAAGCTACATTACAGTTATTTTGGGGACCCTGTACTCCACTCCAGTTTCATCTACATTTCCCTGGAAAATGGAATGGGGTTCGAAAAACCATCTTAACCACAGATGATCATATCAGGAAGCCTATGAAGACAGGAGTAATTGAAAAGAGTAATTCCATAGCTTCAAAAATGACAATGGGCATGTTTATGCTAGCTGTTATTTTCTTTGAGGTGATTATGGCTTACTTTTAGATGTCTCATTGTCAATGCCCTGGTTTTCATTGGGTAGCTCAATCTAGAGATGGTTTCCAAACCTAAAAAGATGGAACAGCTCTCAGCTTCATATTTCCCAGAAATTACCTTTACTTCTCTTTTAGAAGCATTGATCCTCTTTCTGCTTTTCTCTACAGTAAAATCCTGGGTTTTCATTTGTGTTGATTCATCCCCCCTTACTCTTGTAATCTGTCACTTTTTTCTTCCAACAATTTCTAGACTGTGAGCTCATAGACTGCTTTAGTCATTTTTATATTATGTCCTTAGGCATGTTGATTATCAAATATTATGGTGGGGACCCTAAATCAGCATCTCTAAAAAATGGTTGACTCCATGTAATTCTTCTGGTAGGATTTGATTTTCTATTATAAGCTAAAATTCTGCTTGTGTTTAATATTATAACTAAATATATGTTTTCTGAGAGATAAAAGAAATAATGTTCTTAAAATAGTTGTCTGTGATAAGACATTTTATTTTACTTACTATTTACTAATGTACCTGATAACTGATCATTTTTGCTTCTCTCCCTAAGCAACATGTCTTTATTTTCTTAATAAAGAAATTACTTTCAAATTTCTATGCTTATAGATTGTTTTAATAATTTAGCATCCACCCAAGGGTTCTACTTGGTTGAGAAAATTGGGATTTTTTTAAAAGTAGCTGTCCTATCTTTTTTGATCTCTTAGTTCCCAGATTGAATCTAATCAGAGTTTTACTTTAGGAAATAAGTAGCTGCCAACTATTTTAATGTGAACTACAAATGTATTTTGTCTCCTCCTACTCTAATTTTCTTCCATTCCTTCAAGTAGATTCTAAGTAATAAGAATTCAAAGAGGTTATGTCTACAACATAGGAATATTTTTCTAAAACCTCTTTTCCTTATGTCATACTGTGTAGTTCTCAAAAACAGAGCAAAGAAATAGAAAACAGGAACTTGGGTTTACATCCAGTGCTGCTGCTGATTCTTTTTCTCATCTGTTGAAGTTTTGCTTTGTTCTAGTTCATGAGAAATTGTCAGCTGTCAAGCACAATGAACTTCATAGGAAAAGGTGTTGAAATTACCAGTCAGGTATATGTTAATTAATAACTGTTTTGCAATATGTTTATAAGTTTGGATTGCTAACAATTTCTTAACTACAGGATAAATTTACAGAATAAATTACAGGATAAATAAACAACTAAAAGGACATCCAACAAATACAAATGCACATAAGAGAATTAGAAATGTGAGAGCTAAAATTTCTTAATCACATAATCATTTGGACAGTTGCCTATCATTTCACCTTTTCAAGAACTAAAGTACTGAAAGTTGATATTATTTCCTAGGTCTTTTTCCTTCTCTAATATTTATGATACAGGGGATATGTCATCTATTAAAGTAGAACTAGTATTTTTTGATCTGCAGATTACTCTTGTTCAAAAGTAAATTGAAGGTCTGTTAATTTTTTTCCTTTTATAATATAAACTTACCTCTGTTTTAGAATGTAAATGTATTGAATTAATAATCCTCTAATAATTCCTAATTATTACTAATAACACACCAATTTCCTCTTTAAAGTGTTTATTTTTAAATTGATTTGATTTCTATTATGTAAGGCTACCAAAAAAGAAATCGTCACTCATTCTCTCAACCACGCTGAAAGCAAGATGTGAATAGGATATTGCACTCAAAACATCTCAAGATGTAAAGCCTTAGTTATTGATGTATATATACTAATATTCTACTTAAATATTTTGCTCTTTATATTAAGATCATATACATGTATACATATATATGTAAAATTTTTCCAATTGTGTTAAATCTGGTTACCAAAGAAAAATGCATTCTTGTAATGCCAGAGAGTAAGAAAGTGCTCAAAACAGAAACTGAATAAGCATATGTCAAAGAGTCACCAGAGCCATCATATAGTGGAAAATTTGAACAAAATAAATAACCTAGTATTAGAAATAAGACTTGCAAATTGAATAAAGATGACATATTTGGGAGAAAAAAGGGGGATCTAGCCTTTCTCATGTTTATAAATCTCTCAATATTTTCTTCTTCTCAGTAAGTGTTCTTAATGTACATTTTGAAGATAATACACATCTCTGGTCCTCTGAGGCACTTGCACCTCAGAAACCACTACCAAAGATTTATGTAAATACTGAGTTCCACCAGACCTTATATGGGGGCATCCTGCAACTTTGGAAGGGGATATGTTGCTGTTCTTACTCCTACAGGTTCTGTCTGGATTCCTGCCAGAAGTGTTAGACTTTACAATCTTCATGAGTTGGCATCAAGGACTTCACATTCTGATTCCAAATTGCATTTTACACTGGATGAAGAGGATCCTGATCCAAAGTAGGAACCTCTGATAAGAAAAAGAGACCCAAGAGACCATCTGTCTTCTAATCATCTAATGACTTGGAGGAATATAAAATGTAACAACATCTGCTCAACAAATGCTAGCCCAGATGGGTTTAGAATGTACTCCAAAAAACTTGGTTTTAGCTCTGTTTGCCAAACTTACCCAAAATTCTATAACTATGCTGGCTATTACTTTGTTATTTTTTCTGTTATTGTATCCCTGTTGGTGGTGCCTCCATACTTAGCAGAAATTGTTTATTCTCCTGAAATTTCTATCATCAAACTATTCTTGATAATGGGTGCTATTGATTATTTGCTGTTTTTCCATCATATAGGATGCCAAGATTTTAACAATATGTGTTGTTTCAATTTAACTGATACTAATAACTACATTCAAAAGGAATTGGATCATCTTAAAGGCATTGAAAAGAAGATGCATAAAGATGATGGAGACTGGGACTTATTTGGTTGGTTTACCTCATGGCTGCAAAATTTTACATGGATCAAACAGCTTTCATTGGAGAATGTTTATTAATACATGCTTTATTATGCTGTGCTTGTATTTGCCAATGTTTGCTTTACTTTCTCCCTCCACCTTCCTTAAAGAGAAGACTAGTCATGTCTATTCAAAAGGTGATAAAAAAGAAAAAAGCAGAATTATAGGGATTTCAAGTCAGTCAATATACAGAGGAGTGAAAGTCCTTTGAGTTGAGAAATCTCCTCAGGACAAAAGACACTCTGAATGGCTCAGAAATGCTCTGCAAATCATCTGTCCTTGAGGCCTGGAGACATTATCTTATTATAATAACCTTTGGTACTAGTGGACTCTAAGAAGCAAGAAAGTTATGTGATCTGCACATGGGCAAAACTAACTTTACTATGTAACCTAGGTAACTTGATATGACCCCAGAATTGATGAAAAACTGGACTGGCTTTCCCACGAGAGCCACTTCTTGCTCTTTGCCATCATGAGTGCTTGCCTCTTTATTAGCTCTCTCCTTATCCCTTATAGCTGGACCCCAATTAACATTTACAGAAATTCAGGGAAAAAAAGGGAAACTTTTGAAATGAGGAAAACAATAAAACAAATAAACTCAATGGAAAACATCACCAACAGACTTGATCACTTGGCAGAGTGTACCTTTTAAAATGATGACAAAATATTTAATCTTGAAAACAAAATTGACCAAAGAGAAAAAAATGGCAAGAAATTATGACTGTAATATCCAAGAAATATGGGATACCATGAAAACACCAAATTTAAAAATTATTGGGATTGAGGAAGGCACAGAGATATAACCGAAAGGAATGAATAAACTTCTCAATGAAATAATATCCAAAAATTACCCAAACCTAAAGAATGGAATGGAAAATCAAATACAAGAGGCTTACAGAATGCCAAATGTACAAAATTGCAACAGATCCACCCCAAGACATATTGTAATGAAAATGCTTAACATTTAAATAAAGATAGAATTTTAAAGGTTTCATGAGAAAAGCATCAGATTACATATAGGGGAAAACCAATACAGATATCATCAGATTTCTCACTCCAGACACTAAATTCTAGAAGGGCCTGGAACAGCTTTTTTCAAGCTCTTAAAGAACATGGTTGGCAACAAAGAATCTTATACCCAGAAAACTAACTTTCAGTTTTGAGAATAAAATAAAATTCCTCCATGATAAACAAATGTTAAAATAATTTGCAAATAGAAAACCTATGCTACAGAAAATTCTCAGCAAAATATTTAGTGAGTAGAAAATGAAAACAATTTAATTCAGCAAAGGGAGGAAGTACTGTACTGTAAATGTAAAGCCAAAATAAAAAAGGAAAACCAAGCCACATTAAAAATGAAAAATAAGCAAAAATTACCAGAAGTACAAATCATATCTCAATAATAGCCCTATATGTTAATGGCCTACACTCTTCAATCAAAATGTATAGACTGGTAGATTGGATTAAAAAGAAAGACCCAACAATATGCTACCTTCAAGAATCTCATCTCATAGAAAAAAGACATCTACATACTAAAGGTGAAAGGATGGGAAAAAACATACCATGCACATCGACTCAGGAAAAAGTGGGGGTTACTCAGGTAAAGTGGACTTCAAGACAAAGTTATTCAGAAGGGATGAATAAGAACATTTCTTACTGCTGAAGGGAACTATCATTTAGGAAGACATAACAATTATAAATATTTATGTTCCAAATAACAGCACATCTATGTACATAAAAGAAATTCTTCTCAATTCCAGGATCCAAATAGACCACAACACAATCATTCTGGGTGACTTCAACACACTGCTCTCACCACTGGATAGATATTACAAACAAAAACTGAACAAAGAATCCATACAACAAAATAACACAATCAGTAACTTAACCTAAAACACATATATAGAATATTTTATCCATCAATGAGCAAATACATTTTATTCTCAGCAACACATGAATTCTTCTCTAAACTAGAACATATATTATGCCACAAAGCAGTCCTTAGTAAATCTGAAAAATAGAAATACTTCCTTGTGTTCCATAAGATCATAGTGGAATGAAATTACAAATCAATGACAAAATGAAAAGCAGAAAATATCCCAATACCTGGAGACTAAATAATATGCTACTTAATGTAGCATGGATAGCAGAAAATATAAAGGTGGAAATAAAAAAATTATTAGGAGTAAATGAGAATGACAATACAACATATCAAAATCTCTGGGACACTATGAAAGTACTAAGAGGAAAAATTTTTGCATGCAGTGCATTAAAGGAAAGAATAAAATGTCAACAACTAAATAACCTAACACTACATCTCAAAGCTCTAGAAAAAGAAGAGAATACCAACACAAAAAGTAGTGGAAGACAGGAAATAATTAAAATCAGATCTGAAATCAATGAAATTGAAACTAAAGGGAAAATTCAAAAAATTGACAAAACAAAAAATTGGTTCTTTGAAAAAGTAAACATAGATAAACAGCCACAGGAATGAAGAGAAGGAGTTAGATAATTAAAATTACAAACTTCGTGATGAAAAAGGAAATATCACACAAACACCACTGAAATATATAACATAATTAGTAGCTACTTTGAAAATCTAGACTCCCACAAAATAGAAAATTTCAAAGACATCAAAAAATTTTTCAAGACGTATGATCCTCCCATATTGAATCAAGAGGACATACACAATTTAAACAGGTCAATTTCAAGCAATGAAACATGAAGAAGCCATCAAAAGGCTTACAAACAAAGAAAAGCCTGGAATCAGACAGATTCTCAGCTGAATTCTACAAGACCTTCAGATAAGAACTTATACCAATACTCCTCAAAATATTCCATGAAATATGGAGAAATTTCTTCCAAATTTATTCTATGAAGCCCGTATCACCCTGACACCAAAACCAGAAAAACACTCATCAAGGAAAGAAAACTTTAGACCAACATCCCTGGTGAACATAGATACAAAAATTCCTAACAAAATTCTTGAAAATCACATAAAAACCTTATTAAGAAGATCGTGCCCCACTATCAAGTTGGGTTCATCCCAGGGATAAAAGGTTGTTTCAACACCAGGAATTAAATAAAAGTAATTCATTACAACAATAGACTTAAGGTTATCAATCATATGATTATCTCAATTGGTGCAGAAAAAAGTTCGATAAAATACAACAAACTTTATACTCAAAACACTAGAAAAAATAAAATACTAGAAACATTCCTCAACATTGGAAAGTTTATCTATGCTAATCTGACACAAAACATCATTCTTAATGGATAAAAACTGAAAACATTCCCTTTAACACCTGGAAAAAGATATGGATGCCCTTTTTTGTCACTTCTATTCAACATAGGCCTTGAAACACTAGCCAGAGCAATTAGGCAAACCAAAAAATTAAAAGGATACAAACAGGAAAAGAAGAACTCAAGCTGTCACTCTTTGTTCATGACACTATATTTAGAGGATCCATACAACCCCACCAGAAGATTTTTAGAACTAGAAATTTTGAATTCATAAATAAAGTCAGCAAAATAGTAGGATATATATTCACCACACATAAGCTAATGCATTTCTACTCATAAGTGATGAATTTTCTGAAAGTAAAATTAGAAAAAACTACTCCATTCACAGCAGCCTCAAAAAAAAAAAAACTTGGTAATCAATCTAACAAAGAGACAAAAGATCTCTACAATAATAACTACAGAACCCTACAGAAATAAATTTTAAAAAGTCTTAGAAAAGTTTCCCATATTCTTGAGTAGGCAGAATTAGTGTTGTCAACCTGACCATACTTCCAAATGCACTATGTATATTTAACAAAATTCCAACTAAAATCTCAATGACATTCATCATAGAAATACAGAAATTCATTGTGAAATTCATCTGGAAGCATAAAAGTCCAAGGATAAACAACACAATCCTGGGTAGGAAAAGTGATACAGAAGGTAGCAAAATACCAGACCTTAAACTACCATTGAGCAATAGTAACAAAAACTACATGGTATAGGCACCAAAATATACAGGTAGACTAAAGGTAGAGAATAGAAGACTCAGAGGCAAATCCACATAAGTACAGTTACATCATACTAGATAAAGGTGCCAATAACATGCAATGGAAAAAAGATAGCCTCTTCAACAAATAGTGCTGGGAAAACTGGAAATCGATATGTAGTAAAATAAAATTACACCTCTATCTCTCACCCTGCACAAAACTCAACTCAAAATGGATCAAGGACCTAGGAACTAGATCAGAGACAGTTCACCTAATCATCATGATGGTTTAGAAACAGACTTTTTAAAAAAGACTCCAAGAGCACAAGACATAAAAGCAAGAATTAAAAAATTGCATGAATTCAAACTAAGAATCTTGTTTTCAACAAAGAAAAAACTTCATAATGTGAAAAAAAGAGTCCACAGAGTGGGAGAAAATCTCTTCTACATGCACTTCAGATAGAGCACTAATATCAAAAATTTATAAAAAAATACTTGCAAAAACAAAAACAACCCAATGAGAAAATGGGCTAAGGAACTGGGCAGACACTTCACAGAAGATATACAGGTGATGTACAAATTTATGAAAAAGTATACCTCATCTCTAGTAATTAGAAAAATGCAATTAAAAGATACCCTAAGATTTCATCTAACACCAATTACAATGGTAAATATAGGAAACACAAGCAAGTATGGATGTGGGGAAAAGTTTCACTCATACATTGCTTGTGGGGTTGAAAATTGGTGAAGCCACTCTGGAAAGCAGTATGGAGATTCCTCAGGAAACTTTAAATGGACCCAACATTTGACCCAGTTTTCCCACTCCTCATTTTATACCCAAAGGACTTAAAATCAGCATACTACAGTGACACAGTCACATCAATGTTTATAACTGCTCAGTTCACAATAGCTAGATTGTGTAACCAATGCAGATTCTCTTCAATCAATAAATGGATAAAGAAACTGTGTTATATATACACAACAGAATACTACTCAGTCATATATAAGAGTAAAATTATGGCATTTACTGGTACATGGATGGAGTTGGAGGATATAACGCTAAGTGAAATATGCAAATCCCACAAAACCAATGGCTTATTTTCTTATCTGATAAGTGGATGATGAGACACAAAAGGGGGGGCATGGCAAATGAACAATGGAAGCACTTTGAATTGTGTAGAAGAAAATGGGGTGGGAGGGGGGAAAGAGAGATAGTGGACTGAGACAGATATTATTATCCTATGTTCATGTAAGATTACACAATTGGTCTGAGTCTACCATGTGTAAAACCATAGAAACAATAGTTGTACCCCATTTGTGTACAATGAATCAAAATTCAGTCTTTAAAAAATATATATATATATTTTAAAAATATTGTCTTGTCAGAGTATATTTGTCAATATTGATGTATCAATTTTGATTGGTCAATCTTGATTCATTCATATAGACCCATGGGGTAAATTTGTTATTGACTAGCCATTGGGTTAGATTTTTAATATCAACTCTTTGGTGTATGTTCATCAATATTGATTCATTGGTGTAGGTTTTTTTTTCATATTGACCAAATTGAATATATTCCTCAATGTCAACTCAAATGTTTTGAATCATTGACATCAACTCAAGTGGGTAGATTCATTGAAATTGACTCATCAGTCTAGATTTGGCTATATTGAAATATCATGGTAGATTCATTGATATCTACTCATTGGTATAGGTTTGTCAATTTTGTCCTATCAGTGTAGATTCGTTAATATCAACAAGAAGGTGTAGATTCATTGAAATCAACTCTGGTTTAGATTGGTCATTAAAGCCTCAATGAGGTAGATTCATCAATATTAATCTGTCAGTCTTGATTCATCAATATTGACTTGACAGGGTAGATTTATTGATATTTACTCATTGGTGTCGATTCATTGACATCTACTCATTGGCATAGATTTGTAGATAACAACCATAAGGAGTACATTTGTTAATATCAACCCATCAGTATAAACTTAAAAATATCTACTAGTTGGTGTACATTCATTGATATTGACCTCTCAGGGTAGATTTGTGAGTATTTACTCTTCAGTGTAGATTTAGTGATATTGACCAATTAAAGAAGATTGATCAATATCGACCTATCATGAGAGATTTGATGATATTGACTCAACTGATTGAATTCATCAGTTTTGACTCATTGGTAGAGATTCATAGAGATTGACTCAACTGGTTACTTTCATTGATATTGATATGTTAATAATAAGTTGTCAATGTTGATTCATTGATATTGACCAATCAGGGTACATCCTTCAAAATCGAGTCTTCTGTGCATATTCATCACTATCAACCTGTTGTATAGATTAATCAATATCAACACTGTTGTAGATATGTCAATATTGAATCATCAGGATAGATTTGCCCATATTGACCCATCATACTTCATTTCTCAATATCAACTCTATTGGTTAGATTCGCTAATATCAACTCTCTGATTAGATTCATCAATATTAGCTTAACTGGTTCAATTTGTCAAAATGTACTCATTGGGGTAGATTTGTCTATATCAACAAGTGGGATTAGAATTGTTGATAACCCTTTAGTGTAGAAACATCAAAATAGAGTTTTCAGGGTAGATTAGTCCATATCAACTCCTTGAGGTAGATTGTTCAATATTGACCCTTCTCATTAGATACATCAACATCAACCCATTTGTGTAGATTCATCAAAATTGACTCATCAGCATAGATTCATCAATAGTGACACTTCAGTGTAGATTCTTTGATATTGATGAGTCTTTTGATTTGATGATGTAGGTTCATTGATATACAATTTATGGGATAGAGCCATCAATATTGAATCACCTATGTAGATTAATTGGTATAATCTCATCAGTTTTGATACATAACTGTAGACTTGTCAAATTTGACTCAAAGGTTAGATTCACCAATATTTATTCATCAGTGTAGAGTCTTATATACTGATTCTTCAGGGTAGATTTCTCAATATTGACTCTTTGAGATAGATTCCTCAACATTGATCCATCAGGGTGGATTGATTGATATTGACTGGACTGGGTAGATTTGTTGGTATCAACTCATCAGTGTAGATATGTTGATATTGATATGTCAATATAGACTGCTGTAGATTTACAGACAATGACTCATCGATATTGATGCATCAACATTGATTCATTGAGGTAGATTCACTGATATCAAACTATCAGTGTAGATTTGTCAATACTTACCCATTGGGGTAGATTCATCGATATTGACTAGATTTGTTGATATCAAAATTGATGGTGTTGACTCATTATTATCAATTCCTCAGATAGATTTGTTGATATCAATTCATCAGTGTAAATTCATTAATAATCCCCCAGGGTAGATTTATAGATATCAAATCAATGGTAGATTTATTGATATCAACCCATCAGTATAGATTAGTTGATATTGACTTGAAGGCATTGATTCATCAATGTCAACTTCAGTGTACATCAGTTGATATAGATTCAATTGGGTATATTCATCAATATCAACTCAACAGGGTAGATTTGTCAATATTGACTTGTCAGGGTAGATTTATTGATATCAACCGTAGTGGTAGATTCATACTGACATTGTCATGTCAGTGTGCATTTGTCAATATCGACTCAATGGAGTAGATTTGGTGATATCTACTCATTGGTGTTGATTTATCAATATCTGCTCATCATTGCAGATTCATCAATTTCAAACCATGGGGTAGATTGATCAATTTTAGCCATCAGTATAGATTCATTAATATCTACTTGGTGTAGATTAATAGATATCAACTGCTAGGGGAAGATTCGTCAATATTAACCAGTCATGGTAGATTTGTCAAAGTTCATATGTCAATACTGATTTGTCAATTTAGATTCTTTGATATTGACCTGAGAAAGATTTTTTCAGTATCAACTCTTCCGGGTGTATTCATCAATATCAACCCATTGGTGTGGATTTGATAATAGCTATCACCAGGGAAGATTCATTGATATTTAATCATCAGGATACATTCATCCATATCAACCCATTGGGGTAATAGCAGGAGTAATGAAACTAGTGAAACATTGTAATTGCCTAGCATAAGAGTGTAATACAAATCTGCTCCCCCACCCTTCACATTGCAACACAACCTAGCTTGTCAGTCTGAAAGCTGCTCTCCCCGCCCTTTCTGCCGCAGTCATATCCCAACCTCCCAACTACTTGTCAGTCTGTGAACATCCTAACTAACTATTGGTTCATCAGTTAGCTTGCAAGTATCCTTCTTCATTATTGGTCCCCTGTTAGACTGGCGGAATTAAACTGCTTAAGGCTAGCTTCCCCGCCATCTTTTCTCATGCTTTTCTCTCTCTTACTCACTTTCTTTCTCCTCCTTGCTTTTCACACTCTTTTTGTGCATACCCATTCTCTTTTCCTCTCATTTTCTCTCTTACCCCACAGGGAGACACTCTGTTTGCTTAATAAACCCTCTTATGTCAATTCTTGTGTCTGGCGTGGTTTTTGTGGGGTTTCTTACATTGACGTGGGGTGCCATGATTTGGAAGGGCTCTTCCACTGACTCTTAAGCAAGTGCAACCCCATCTGATACCCCAGTGCCCCCTGGACACAGCCTCACCTTTCATTCTGTCCAGATGCTCTGCTCTGCATCCATCACCGGACTTCATTGGTGATTCCCCTTGGTGGGTTCCCCTAGGCCTATTTAACCCCCAGCCATGACTTTTATTGTTATGGCTGGCCCTCTTAGTAAGTCTCATCTGATGGGTGGGTTCCTGATTTTATGGTGGAGATTCTTTCTGAGGGTTGAGGCTCATCTTCATGCTCACACACTCACACTTAAAAACCCTGATATCAGTTTCTCAACCTCCTCAGCTTTGCCCAGCACACAGACTGATGCTTGTGTGATGACACCATCACTGTGGTGCCTCCTTGTCTCCAGTCAACTACTCTGGCCTCAGGATGCCCTGGCCACAGACTAGGCTGTATCAGTCTTCACCATGGGATCTGGGTCCTCCATTCCGGCAGATTCACCCCTGAGACAACTTTAGAACCCTTCACCTGACACCTGGTTTAAAGCCATCAAAACTTAATGATATTTGGCCAGAGTACCCTTTAGATAATCAATCCAAAATGGCCACATAATGGCACAAAGCTTCCATGAGTGAGGGGGCAGATGGAAAGGGATTCCTTATCTTCAAGTCTCTTCTCTCTTGCTTCTTGATTTTTCCTGCAGGCTCGGCACCTCCAGACCCTGCTTCTCCATCTCCTTTACCCCATTCTGTTTCTGCTTCCATTCCCTGGCCCAGCCCACCTAATCTTCCTACCACAAGGTCCCACATACACTCATGTGGAGGGAGTAACCAGCCCAACCATCAGTGGCATGTCCCAGTAAGTAGTATAATATAGCAGCCCCATTTCCCATAAGTAGTGGGAGATAATGTTTCACAATTTTCTTGCATCCAAACCTGAATTGATTACTAACCAGGAAAAAGGGTTAAGATGCCCTAGGCATCAAGTTTCTGCTATAACCTGTTAGCCCCTTTCAGATCTCAGTCAAGGCTTACAATGAAATATAAATGGAGGAAGCCAGAATGCTTAGTGGGAAACCAGTCTCAAACCCAAGGGGAAGAAAAAGTGTCCATTTTAATTTTCTCCTGGGCTGCAACACTCTATCTCTCCCTTTTACCTGTTCTTTCTGCCCTTCTCCTTCTCACTCTTTCATGCTAAAATTAATGGTCGTTATCATTTTTCTTCTAGAAATCTTGTTTTTCTTAAATGCTATATTTTTGAGCTCACAATTTTTATCCTTCATAGCTAGGTTAATGATTTTTTGATCAGTTCTTTTTATCCAGCTCTAGACTTATTTTTGAAGTTCTGTTACATTGCAACGGAGATAAACATTACAAGGCCTTTGTTTTTGTGTTACATATAAGTGTGCATAAAATCAAAATAAAAAAACTGTATCCAAATACTTTTAATTCATGTGATTTAAAAAGGTTCAATTTAAATTGGGTAAACTAATAGAAGTAAAATGTCTTTAATATTAACTCACAAGTCTCTAGGTGGTCAAACTAAAAAAATGTTGATGTTTATAAAATGTCTAATATCAATTTTTCTAGAATTTTTCTTCAACAAGAAATAGATGGCAAATACTGTTGGTACACTTCTCTGATATCTTGGTTTTTTTATACCTATCTGATATCTTGTTTTGTTTACAATGAGATGAGTGAATTAGAGTTGACACATATGGGATTACTCAAACATGTTTGTTAGAGACATCTGATTAATTTACAAAGTTATTCCATGGAGTAACAAACTTAAAAATTATTCTTTGTATATTAAATGTGTTCATATTTTCCAGGTATACAAGCCTTTAAAGCAGAAAATTTATCAAGCTGCTATTCTCCAAATTAGACTTGTCTGTAATGGTAATGTTCTATTATAGGACCTGTCATCAATAGGATATATGTTAAATATGTTACTTTTTACACTGATATAAAATAATTTAAATGTAAATGTATTTCTAAAAGTTAGTGAGAGCCTGATTTGTTAAAGGTTAATAATGTGAAACATGAAAGCATTTTGCCACACAAAAGGAAAGTTAAAAGCTCTCTCAGACTTTCTTTAATTCATGTTTTAAATACAATGTTAAATTGTGTTAACTAGTTTATATAGACTCAATATATGTAAACTTCTTAAAATGACATTTAAGAAAGAGTGTACAACAGTGACTGAGATTGGGGTCTCTGACCTCATGGCTGTGGCATGCCTAATGCCTGGAAGTGTACCTGTGCAGGGGCACAAGATGCCTAAATTCTGTGGCAGTACCCTCCCTGGGGAGGCTTTGTATAGGTGTCCTATCAGCTCTGACATTGATCTTAGGCACACAGCTCTTGGACAGGAAGGAATTATTTTGCTAGATAAACAGTGTTTCATCAGCTCCCTTCTCTGGTCCTTGCCCACCTTACAGTAACTTTGGACAATGGCCTTCCTTGAGAGCTACACAGAACTCCTAACTATGAACTTTGAAACTGTGAAAAAAGTTACATTGATGTCCTAGTCTCTGTAAATTTCCTGAAAACAAAGAATAATGCTTACATACCTATATAAAGATTGCAGGTATAACTCTTTAGATCTGCATTTCCATTAGAAAACAGAGCTCCATCTGATCTCAACTTAATCTTCAAAATCTATGTTTATAAACCTTTATTTTCTAATACTCTTTTGCCCCTCACTGAACTTGAGAATTTGGTCATGCTGATCATGGCAAAAGAGGAAAAAATTATCTTCAGGATTAGAACATTTTTCCTAAGATTTGTGAAGAGCCCCACCTTACCTGAGATAAGACTCTGCCTAACCCTGCTACATGTTAGAATGGCTCCAAAGTAAGCCAGATTTAACTTTTTTAAAGTTGTGTTCAAAAGTTTGTTGTAAAGATTACTGTGGTCTCAAACAGGGGATATAATGAATAACTTGGCCAAAATTCAAGATAGCTATTGCAAAAACTTTATGTTTTACTGTTGGTGATTCCATTTTGTATTTTCCTTGTAAGCTCTAGCTGTTGCCTGATTAATATTTTGCAGAAGTACTGCTTCAAGAGCAAACACCATAAATTAACTTGAAAGCATATAAGACAGATAATGTAGACCCAAATTTGATAAAAGGGGGTAAATAACTGTAAAGCAATAGACATTGAAATTAAAGCCCAGCACTCTTACTTTATGACTGGTGAGACCGGCTTGCTGAATGGTTAAGATCAAATTTAATGATTGAGATTAAATACATAGGCCAAGAAAAGCCAGTATTTGGTTCTTGCCCTCAATCAGCCTGCATCCAGGGAACAAGTGGACTTTTCTAAGGAGCTTTGCAACTTTGGATTACATGACCTCCCAATTAGGGAGATTTATGAGGCCACTAGAGGATGAAAACCAATCAGTGCATCTGCTGCAGAGGAGGGTCAAGGAAAAAAGAAGACATCCCTGGTGCTTTCAAGGGAATCCACCTTATCAAGGAGATGCTGCCTAATGGATGGCACTAAAGCTAAGAAGCTACCCTTAAATTCTCTATGACCCCTGTGGGAAGTCAGCTGACTCTTTTACAGACTGTAACAGGTCACTTTGACCAGCTTGATCTTAGACACCTAGAAAAACAGTTAAAACCAAAATATAGCCATTCTGGGACATTTAAAAGAAATAATAGTTAAATGTAACTTAAGATGTACACTTGTGTTAGCCTACTAGATTAAAGACTGGAAGCTACAAAAGAGAGATTGTTAGGCAAATGTGCCTGATAACTATCAAAAGAAATTGCCAGAGTCAGAAGGTATTAGTCAGCTTAAGGCCTACAGACACAGGTAGACTTAATCTATATTTGCTAGTAAGAGAAATATAGAGAACACTACTGAATGTTGTGTTTACATTCCTGATAACCTGGACAATGTTAAAGTTCCCAAGTAAAGGTCTTGTCCTCTCCAGCCTTTGCTAGGCCTTATTATGGGTAAAACTTCACAGTTCTTCCAACCCCTAGTGAGGAATTATTGACTTCTGTCATCTTTATGATATTCATTGGCATGTTCCAGTTTCTGCAATATTTATATTACATAAATCTCATTTCAGTACTCATGTCTTTTTGTTTTTCTCTCATAAAAGCAACCACCCCCAGATGCCTTTACAACCTGCTTTTCCTAACCAGACTTCTACTATGGACCCCTCATTTAACTCATAATTTCTAAAAAGGGAACTCCAAACTGCTTGCCCCATGCTGCCCCCTTCCAGTTTGAAGAAGCCAGAGCAGTCATCACCCCCTTTCCCTAAGGAGTTCCAAAAGTTAGAGGGGTGAAGAAAGCCAGAATTGGGGACAGGCAGTTAGTGTAGAAACAGCGGATCAGTCAAATAGAGGAAATGAAGTCCATGAAAACCATCTGCCTTTGCAAGTCTGGAAGTTGACGACTGCCCCTTGGAGAATGGAATTTTACATCTCACCTGCAAAACCAGGCCTAGTCACATAGACAGGAAGGAGACATGAGATGGGAGAAAACTGGAGAAAAAAAGATTTAGTTATAAAAACAGAAACAGGGGAATGTAATAGAAAGCTGCTCCCCCATTCTTTCTGCTGCATCACAACCTAGGTTGTCAGTCTGAAAGCTGCTCTCCCTGCCCTTTCTGCTGCAGTCATATGCTGGCCTCCCAACTACTTGTCAGTCTGTGAACATCCTAGCTAGCTATTGGTTCATCAGTTAGCTTGCAAGTATTATTCTCCGTTATTGTTCCCCTGTTAGCCTGGTGGAATTAAACTGCTTAAATATAGTTTCCTCACCATCTTTTCTCATACTTTTCTCTCTCCTACTCACTTTATGTCTCCTCACTTTTCACACTCTTTCTTGTGCGTGTCCATTCTCTTTCCCTCTCATTTTCTTTCTTACCCTGCAGGGAGACACTTTGTTTGCTTAATAAACCCTCTTATGTCAATTCTTGTGTCTGGCATGGTTTTCATGGGTTTCTTACAAAGAGTTCTTCTATTCCCAGAAGACCTGTGATTGAGATCAAGGTTAGACCTGAAAAGACTCTTGCACAGAGCCTCCTCATGAAGGGTTTTACCACAGCGGCTAAACATCCTGTGCCCTTGTGCAAGAAAATTTCCAGGCACCAGTCATGCCATAGCCATGAGGTCATCAGAGACCCTGAATCTCATTCACTGCTCTTGCATCCTGTCACCACTCTGCACAGAAATATACTCATTTGGGTAGATTCATCTATATCAACCAATGTGGATAGATTTGCTGATATCAACTCAATGGGTTAGATTTATCATTGATTCAATTGGTTTGATTGGTTAAATTTGTCAAAATCAATTCATTGGGGTAGACTCATCAATTTTGACCCATTGGGTTGATTCATCAATATTGACTTGATGCATAGATTTATTGATATGGACCCATAGGGGTAGATTTATCAATATCAAACTGTACAGGTAAATTTGTCCACATCAACACATCAGTATAAATTCATCAGTATCAAATTGTTGGGTAGATTCATTGATATTGATTTGTTGATATTGATTCATTGATGTAGATTCATCATTATTGACTCATCAGTGTAGATGCATAGATATCAACTCATCAGGGTAGATTTCTTAATATCGATTCTTCAGTGTAGATTTATAGATATCACCCCATTTGTTTTGATTTATTGAAATTAAACCTATGGAGTAGATTCATCAATATTGACCTGTCAAGGTACATTTGTCAACATTGACCCATCAATGTAGTTTGTTCAATATTGACTCATTAGGTTAGATTTGTTCATATCAACATATTGGAGTAGATTTGTCAATATTGATACAAGCATATAGATTCATACATATTGACTCATTGTGGTAGATTGTTCATTATCAATTTGTCATTATCAATGAAATGATGTAGACTCTGATGGGTAGATTTGTGGATATCAACTTGCCAGTGTAGATCATGAATATTGACCCATTGGTGTACAATCATCAATATCAAAGGTATTGACTTTTTGTAGTATATTTGCCAATAATGGCTCTTTGGTGCATATTCATTCTTATAGACTTGTGTGTGTAGATTCCTCCACACCAACCCATTGTGTTAGAACAGTCAATATCAACTTGATGGGATATATTCACTGATATCAATCATAGGTGTTGATTCATTGTTATTGATTCATTGGTGTAGATTCTTTGATATCAACCAATTGGAGCAGATTCACTGATACTGACTCTTCAGAGTAGATCCATCCATATCAATCCATTGGGTTAGATTCATCAATATCAATTTGATGGGGTAGATTCATTGACATTGACTCATTAGTGTAGATTTGTTGATATTGAACTATTCATGGTGATTCATCAGATATTGATTTTCCAGTATTGATTCATAGATGTACCATCATTTATATTGAACCATCAGGGTATATTCATCAATATTAACTCTTCTGTATAGATTCATTGTTATTGACCTGAGGGTAGATTTGTTGATATTGACTTTTTGGTGTAGATTCATCAATATTGAATCATTGGTGTAGATTCTTCCATATCTACCCATTGGGGTAGATTCATCAAAATTGTTTCAATTGGGTAGGTTTGACAATATCAATATATCAGTGTAGATTCTTTAATATTGATCCATTGGTCTAGATTCATTGATACTGACTTGAAGGTGTAAATTCATCAATGTCACCATAAAGGTGCAGATTCATCAATATCTACCTGTCAGTGCATATTCATCAATATTGACTTGAAGGTTTAGATTCATCAACATTGACACTTTGGTGAAGAAACATCTATGTGAACCCTTCAGCATAGATTTGCTGATATTGACCCATAGGCATACATTCTTCAATATCAACTCATTGGTGTAGATTTGTTGATATTGACTTGTTGGGGTACATTGTACAATATTGATTTGCTGATATCAACTTTTCAATGTAGATAGGTCAATGCTGACTTAATGGGGAAGGTTTGTCAATATTTATTCACCTGTGTAGATTTGTCAAAATCGGACCATCAGTGTAGATTCATGGATCATGACTCATCAGGTTACAGTCATTAATATCTACTCACTGTTGTAGATTTGTTGATATCAACACATTGAGGTAGATTCATCAATATTGACTCAATGGACTTTATTTGTTGATATTGACACATTGATGTAGAATCATTGATATTGATGCTGGGGTTTATTTGTTGATATCAACTCTGGGAAGATTTGTTGATATTGATGGGTTGATATTGATTCATTAATGTGGATTTGTCAACACTGGCTCAACATTGTACATTTATCAATATTGACTCACCATGATAGATTCTTGATATCCACAATTCTGTCTAGTTTTGTTGATATCAACCAATTGAGGTAGATTTGTCATAATCAACCAGTCATGGTAGATTCTCTGATATCAACTAAACTAGATAGATCCATCAATATTGATTTGTTGAAATAAATTGATGATGTAGATTCATCAATATTGACTAGTCCATGTACATTTGTTGACATTGATGTTTCTGGGTAGATTTGTTGATATTGACTCTGGTTGAGATTTGTAGATATCAACTTATAGGGGTAGATTCATCAATATTGATTTGTCAGTATGGATTTGTCAATGTAGATTCATTGATATCAACCCATTGTTCTACATTTTTGTTATCTATTCTTCTGGGTATATTCATCAATATCTACCCATCTCATCAGTGCAGATTCTTTTATATCAACCTGTCAGGGTAGATTCATCAATATCAACCCATCAGAATAGATCCACAAATATCAATGGTTTGATGTAGATTCATTGATATCAATACTTTGGTGTAGATTCATCGATATCAACATCATCAGGGTGGATTCATCAATGTCAATTTATTTATAAGGATTCATAAATGTAGATTCCTTGACATTGATCCATTGGGATATATTTGTTGATATCTACTCTTCTGGGTATATTTGTCAGTATCTACCTGTTGATGTAGATTCATCAATATTGACTTATTGGAGTCGATTCATTCATATCAACCCAATGTATAGATTCATCAATTTTAACTATTCTGGGTAGATTCATTGACATCAATACTACATTGTAGATTTATCAAAATCAACATATCAGTGTAGATGCATTGATATTGATTAGTCATTATCAATTTGTCAGTATAGATTTATTGATATTAACTTCATAGGGTAGATTCATGAATATTGATTCATCATGGTAGATTCATTGGTATTGATTGACTTTTCTCCTTAACATGTACTTTTACAAATACTCATTCTATTTCTGTTAAATCTAATTCATCTAATTTTAACTTATGGTATTCATGACATTCAAGAATTTAGATCAACCTACCTAACATTTTAAGTCATTATTTTTTGCTGAAGACACATCCTAAAAGAAATAGTGATTACACTTTAACCATTTTAGAGAAATCAACACTATATTGATTTCTTGAACACTTAGAAAAATGAATAGTGAAGTAAATTTAAAGACAGTCACATTTTATCTATTTATTCAATTTTAGTCATGTTAAATGAAAGGCATTTGGATCCAATTTATTGTAATTTTTAATGCTTATTTTATATATATGCCAATTTTGGCACCATATACATAATGTATAGACAAAAACATATATGTAGATACAACATACAATAAACAGGTATGCATACATATGCACAAAAATTATATAAAACAAATAATTTATAATTTTAGATTCCCAGTTATGAAACAAAATAGCTTCAGGTGTTTATTGCACAAAATGCCATATATAACCCCTGAGAAATTCAAATAAAGCCTGTCACAAATTTTTATAAAAGCAAGCATAGGATCTGTTCAGTTGGAGACATAAGGTGTAGAATCTACCAGCCATGGTGAAGACTAAAATCAAAGGTTCATGTGGGCTACTGGTTCTCCAAGATGGAAGATTTACTCTCATTTTCACCATTGTATACTCTCCATCCTTAGGTCTTTTCAAAAGGAATCTTCTTTCCCAGTGTATTTATGAGTTAACTTTTGAATAATTGGACTCTGAGTAAAGACAGTAGAAGAAACATTAGGCAAGAAACTCAAGTAACACAAAACAAGAGCAACTGATGCAGAACCAAAGCTGAATTCACAAATGTACCCTGAAGCTCAGAATAAGAGGCACTGAAACATGACACAGTATGAAATATTACACAATGGGATCCGATTAGAGTCAGCTCAGATATGATAAAATTCTGGGAGAACATGAAGTTCTCAAGAGACTCTTTGTAGGGACAATATGTACATTTGGGATCCTTTTAATTTT
>NW_025920433.1:0-107086 GCF_902686445.1 Sciurus carolinensis
AAATTAAAGGGTTACAAATAGGAAAAGAACTCAAACTATCCCTATTTGTGGATGACATGATTGTATATTTAGAGGAACCAGGAAATTCCACCAGAAAACTTTCATAAGTGAATTCAGTAAAGTAGGAGAATATAAGATCAATGCTCATAAATCCAATGTATTTTTATACATAAATGATGAATCTTCAGAAAGAGAAGTTAAGAGAACTACCCCATTCATAATAGCTTCGAAAAAATAAAATACTTGCCAATCAATCTAACAAAAGAGGTGAAAGACCTCTGCAATGAGAAATACAGAACACTGAAAAAGGAAAATAAAGAAAACCTTAGAAGATGGAAAGATCTCCCATGTTCTTGGATAGACTTAGAATTCATATTGTCAAAATGGCCATACTACCAAAAGTGCTATATAGATTCAATGCAATTCCAATTAAAATCCCAATGATGTACCTTACAGAAATAGAGCAAGCAATTATGAAATAAACAGGTAGAGAATAGAGGACATGGACTAAACCCAAAGAAATATAATTATCTCATACTAGACAAAGGTGCCAAAAATATGCAATGGAGAAAAGATAGCCTCTTCAGCAAATGGTGCTGGCAAAACTGGAAATCCATATGCAACAGAATAAAGCTAAACCCCTATCTCTCACTCTGCACAAAAATCAACTCAAAATGGATCAAGAACCTTGAAATCAGACCAGAGACCCTGCATCTTATAGAAGAAAAAGTAGGTCCAAATCTTCGACATGTTGGCTTAGGATCAGATTTCCTTAACGGGACTCCCATAGCACAAGAAATAAAAGCAAGATAGATTCAAACTAAATAGCTTTTCTCAGCAAAGGAAACTATCAGCCATGCAAAGAGAGAATCTACAAAATGGGAGAAAATCTTTGCCACTCATACTTCAGATAGAGCACTAATTTCCAGAATATATAAAGAACTCAAAAAACTCTACACCAAGAATATAAACAACCCAATGAACAAATGGGCTAAGGATATGAACAGACACTTCAAAAGAAGATCTACAAGCAATCAACAAATATATGAAAAAATGTTCAACATCTCTAGGAATAAGAGAAATGAAATCAAAACTACCCGAAGATTCCATCTCATACCAATTATAATGGTGATTATCAAGAATACTAGCAACAATAGGTGTTGGAGAGAATGTGGGGAAAAAGATACACTCCTACATTGCTGGTGGGGCTGAAAATTAGTGTAGCTGCTCTGGAAAGCAGTGTGGAGATTCCTTAGAAGACTTGGAATGGACCCACCATTTGACCTAGCTATCCCACTCCTTGGCCTATACCCAAAGGACTTAAAATCAGCATACTACAGAGATACAGCCACAACAATGTTCATAGCTGCTCAATTCACAATAGCCAGATTGTGGAACCAACCTAGATTTCCTTCAGTTCGTGAATGGATAAAGAAACCATGATATATAGATAGATAGATAGATAGATAGATAGATAGATAGATAGATAGATAGATAGATATAGATATAGATATAGATATACACACAATGGACTATTACTCAGCCATAAAGAATAATAAAATTATGGTATCTCAGGCAAATGGATGAAATTGGAGAATATCATGATACATGAGATAAACCTATCTCAAAGAAACAAAGGAAAAATGATCTCACTAATAAACGGATGATGACACATGTAGGGGCTGGGAGGAGACCAAGAATGGAGGACGGAGGAACTATATAGAGGAATAAGGAGGGTGGGAGTGGTGGAGGGAGGAATAAAGGATAACAGAATGAATCAAAAACTATTACCTTAGGTAAATGATGATTACACAAATGGTATGCCTCTACTTCATGTACAGAGAAACAAGATATATCCCATTTGTTTATATTTAAAATTAATAAAAAATGAAAGAAAACCAGTGTTTCCTCAGCTCCGTTCTCTGGTTCCTGCCTGGCTTGCATTAACTTTGTACAGTGGACTTTCTTGAGAGCTACACAGAGCTAACAGTGCACTTTGCAGCTGTGAAAAAGTTACATAGATATCCTATTCTCTGTAACGTTCTTGAAAACAAAGAATAATGCTTACATAGTCTTTAACCTGATAATAAGGCATATATAAATAAAGATTGCTGATGTATCTCTTTAGATCTGCATTTCCATCAGAGAACAGAGTGCCATCTGATCTCAGTTTAATCTTCAAAATCTGTGTTTATAAATGTTTATTTTCTAATCTTCCTTTGCCCCTCACTGAGCTTGAGAATTTGGTCATGCTAATCATAGCAAAAGAGGAAAACTTAGCTTCAGAATTAGATTATTTTACCTAAGATTAGTAAAGAGCCCCGCCTTGTGTGAGATAAGGCTCTGCCTCACCCTGCTGCATGTTATAATGGCTCCAAAGTAAGCCAGACTTTAAATCATTTAAAGTTGTGTTCTAAGTTTGATGATTATTGTAAAGATTACTGTGATCACAAACAGGGGATATAATGAATAACTCAGCCAAAATTCAAGATAGCTATTGCACAAACTGAATGTTTTACTGTTGGTGATTCCATTTTGTATTTTCCTTGTAAACTCTATAACTTTTCCTGATTAATTTTTTGTAGAAGTACTGCTTCAAGAGCAACTTGAAGCAGTAAGGCATCATCGATAGGACAGATATTGTAAACCCCAATTAGATAAAAGGGGGTGAATAACTGTATAGTCATAGACAATGAAATTAAAGTCCAGTACTCTTACTTTATGACTTGTGAGTCTTACTTGCTGGATGTTTAAGATCAAATTTAGAAACTGAAATCAAATACAGAGGCCAAGAAAACCAGTATTTGGCTCTTGCCCTGAAAGTCAGCCTGAATCCAGGGAAAAAGAGAATTTCTCTAAGGAGCTTTGCAACTCTGGGCCACACAACCCCCCAAACAGGGAGATTGATGATACCACTGGAGGATGAAAAGCCAATCAGTGCACCTGTTACAGAGGAGGGTCATTGTGAAAGGGAGACATCCCTGATGCTTCCAAGGGAAGCACTAATGGAGCTAAGAAACTGCTCTCACGTTCTCTAAAATGACCCCTGTGGGAACTCAGCAGACTCTTAACAGACAGGAACAGGTCAATTTGACCAGATTGGTCTTAAACACCCAGCAAAATACTTAAAACAGAAATACAGCCATTCTTGGGCATTTAAAAGAAACAATAGTTAAATGCAAATTAAGATGTACTCTTGTGTTAACCCCCATAGAATAAATAAAGACTGGAAGCTACAAGAGAAGATTCTTAGGCAGAAGTACCTGCTATCATGATAAATTGCCAGAATCAGGAGTTTTAAGTCAGTTTAAGGCCTACAGATCCTCCTAAGTTATATAGGTAGGCTTAATCTATGCTTGCTAGTGTGATTATCTAGCCATAAGTCACAGAAATATAGAGATATCTACTAAACACAGATTATACCAAGAAGAGGACTTGTTTATGCAGTCACTGCCAACCAAAAGTTAGAACAGCAGCTCCAGAAGACAGGAGAGGCATCTGCTGCCCCCCTGACATCCCTGCAAAGATGAATAACATTTATTGCTCAAGTTTCCTTGCAGAACTGTCAAGCACTAGATCTGACAGCAGACAAAGGGGGAACATGCCTCTACCTAAGAGAAGAATGTTGCTGTATCAATAAAACTAGTCTAGTGGAAAGAAACATCAAAACTCTCAGACATCTAAATGAAAGGCTGAAGCAAGAAGAAACAAATGATCCCTGGCCAGGATGGCTGAATTCCACTTTTGTCACATGGCTGACCCCTACCCTTACTCCCCTATTTGTGATAGGACTTCTGCTAATGATTGCTCCCTGTCTTCTCAGGTTTGCCCAGAACCACATTAGTCAGGTTGCCAGGGTGACATACAACCTGATGCTCCTACACTCTTATAGCTGCCTCCCCACCTACGTAGAACCCAAACCTTTCTTTTCCCATGACGCTCCCTAACATGTGGTAGTAGCCAGATGGATTCTGGTGCCCTATATCACAAAATAGGTAGAGATGTTAGGTCTGAATTTGGGCGACTATATGACAGAAAGCAGAGCAAATGAGGCAAAGGGTAGCACGCCACATGGTGACCAATCAAACTGGCAGGAAAACTCCACTGACCCTTACCTCCATCTGTCACTCAGCAGTACCCCTGCTTTCTCTGGCCTATAAAGACTCTGGGCAGCTGGGGCCACATGCAATTTTCTCTGGCTCCCTACCCTGACCTCTAACATGGGGGGCTGGAAATTTTGCCTGAGAGCCAAATTCCAATAAAACTTGCTTTGGCCGCTTCCTGTCTTATTTTATTTGGCCGCTAACTGTGCCCCCAAGCTTATGAAAATATTTTAAAAAATCTTATGGAATGACATCAATAAAATTTCACCATTCAAGAAACATAAGTGATGTACTGCAAAGGGCACAGGGGAATTTTTTGGCATTATGGAACTGTTATACCTCTTGGTTATGGGGATGGTTACACAACTGTTAGTCCTTTTCAAGACTCAGAAATTCACAATAAAAGAATGAATATTACTTTAAATATTAGCTTAGTGAAAAAAATTCAAAAGCTTGCATCATGTTATGTGAAGAATATAATGACTACTCTGTGTTTCCATTTGGGATCTTAAAAATAATAAACTGCTGGGCACAGTAATTTCTGTGCAGGCATGTGATTCCAGTAACTTATGCAACTGAGGTAAGAGCATTGTAAATTCAAGGCTGGCCTCAGCAACTTAGCAAGATTTTGTCTAAAAAATAAATAAATAAATAAAAAGTGTTGGGGATGTTTCTCAGTGGTTAAGTAGCCCTGTGTTCAATTCTTGGTATAATAAAAATAATAATAAGAAGAAGATGATTAAGAAAGTAAATATATGTATGCATGCATGAGCATTTCCCCATTAATATAAAAACCGTATGCCAAGTATAGACCAAAAACTCAAGTCTGAACCATATGTTAGCAGGGGTTACTTCTACAGAATGGAATGGAGGAATGTTCATCAGAGAGTGTTGATTTTGTCTAGCTGTGAGGCATTTAAAGACACATATATTTATGTATTTAAAACCATTTCAAAAAAGCTTGTGTGGAAAATATTTTCATAAGTAGTAGGGTACTGAGGATGTCTTCGCCATCTTTGTGATCTGGTTCACAGGAGCCAGGAGAAGGAGGCAATAGCAATCAAATAATTGAGGAGTATTAGGAGGCAGAGATTAAATGCTTGTGAACAAATTTGCCAAATGCTCTGAAAGAAGGGATCTTCAAATTAACCTTTTCTTTCAGGTTTTAGCCAATGCATCATTATAAATGCAGAGTTACAAACCAAATGTTGAAACATGTACAATTGACCATGCTGGACTTTGCCACACAGAAGACATGCTGTACTATGAGAGTAAACCATCTTTTACTTCACCACAGGTTGACAGCTGTAAACAGACTGGAGGGCCAAGAGTTTCCTTTCTGAATGGGTACCAGGAGAGACTTAGCGATTTCCATTTTATGCAAATCACAACCTACAATGTCCTAATCCAACCTGGCTTTTTCTCTGTGTATGTTACTTCCCCTCCCTGCTAACTGGAGCCACAGCCTTGCACAATGCAAATTTCCCTTTCCAAAAAAGTGGTAGAGACCCAGAGTGGCTCCAGAGTCTCAAAGTGGCTTAAAGGAGGAATAAAGCATGTACCTGTTTTATCTAGTCTAAAGGGTTAAAGAAATGGACATTTTATGGGATTTTCCATCCCTCCTTGACCACAGCCCAACCACTTTCCTATGCCCACCCACAGCCCTGTGTGTTCAAGGATTTTTGGAAGATAGATGTTAATATTTCTTCCTTAGCTATGTGAATTTACAAGTTCATATTTTCTTTGTTTAATTTTTGTGTATTTTTTTTTTTTACTTCATTAAATGAAGAGTTGCTTTCTTTATCACCTCAGACTTCTTTTTGGAACTCTGGGGCTCCGATGCTTCCACCTTATCATGGTTTTATGTACTTCCTTCAAAAAGTATTTCTTTTCTTTGTCATTCAGCCATTCAATGTTCAGTTCAAAATTCTGTCTGTCTTTAAAAAAAACTCTAATTTTTATTATGAGTTTTCTTTTACTCATGTTATTTTATTTTATTATGTTTGGGGGTGAATGTGCACTATGGGCACTGAAAGACTGAGCTACATACACATTTTTTTTAAATGTTGGGTTTGTAGGTTTTCCAGGTTACACAGGCTGGTCTTGAACTTGGGATCCTCTGACCTCAGCCTCTGAAGAGACTGGGATGAGAGGTGTGTGCCACCATGCTGGGATCATGTTTTAGTTTAAAATGTGCTTCATCTCCAAATGTTTGACAATATTTGTAATGTACAAAACTGCTCCCCCCTGACCTTTCTGGTGCAGTCATTTTCCCCACCTCCCAACCACTTGTCAATCTGTGAACATCCTAGCTAGCTATTTGTTCATCAGTCAGCTTGCAACTATCCTTCTCCATTATTGGTCCCCTGTTAGCCTGGCAGAATTCAACTGCTTCACGGTAGGTACTCTGCCATCTTTTCTCTCTTGCTTTCTCTCCCACTGACTCACTTTCTTTCTTCTTACTTTCCACTCTCTCTAGCATACGCCCTTTCTCTTTCCTTACACTTTTCCTCTCATTTTCTCTCTTACCCTGCAGGGAAACACTCTGTTTGCTTAATACACTCCCTTATGTGATTTCCCATGTCCGGCGTGGTTTCCATGGGATCCCTTACAATATTGATTGTGTTTTAATTATTGATTTGTACCTTTCTTTCTGTTTTCTTTTTTAGTGCCAGGGATTGAACCCAGTGGTGCTTAATCACTCATTTCCAAACCTAACCCTTTTTATTTGATTTTATTCTCTTATTATAATTATTATTATTAATTTTGAGACAGTGTCTTGTTCAGTTACTAAGGGTCTCACTAAATTTCTGAAGCTTGCTTTGAACTTGGTAATCTCTTGTTTGCCCCAGCCTCCCAAGACATGCAGACACCACTGTGTCTGAACTCTAGCTTACTTTCATGGTGTTCAGAGAAGAGATGTGATGTGATTTTCTATTTTCAACCTTGTTGAGGTTTGCTTTAAGTTCCCTTTTATGGTTAAGTTTGATAAACATTTCATATTTGTTCACAAAGAATGCATATTCTTTTTTTTGTTTGTTATTTTGCAGGGGATCCTGGTGATTGAACCTAGGACCTTGTGCTTCACAGGCAAGCACTTTGTGCACTGAGCTATATCCCCAGACCCTAGAATGCATATTTTGTGGTCATGGTGTGCAGTGTTGTGAGGATGTCCATTAGGTGAAGGTTGCTCACCATGTAGTTCCTCTGCCCTTTGTTTTCGCTACATCTTTTTTGCCTATTTCATGAACTGTTAAGGAAAGAGAGTTTTACCTCTTTATTATAATTGATTCATCCATTTTTCATTTTTTAAAAGCATTCTTATTTGCAGATTGACCCAATGACTTTATTTTATTTATTTACTTTTATGTGGTGCTGGGGAAGGAATCCAGTGCCCCACAAGCACATGAGCTAGTTAAATGCCCTACCACTGAGCCACAAACCCAGTCCAAGTGCTTCAATAAGTCATCTTGGTCTCACTAAGCTGTGTTCTGATTGATTGTCCCCTCAGTTTTGTGTCTGTGTTTGGGAGATAGCTCCATAGAAGTCTTCATGATTCCGTGGGGACATTTTCCATTTGCTGCTTAGGATGTCTTTCTGTCTCTATTTCCCTGTCTGTCCACCTGCCTGTCTGTCTCTTTCTCTCTTTACTCCCTTCCTCACTCCCTCCCTGTTTCTCTCACGTGTAATCCTGGAAGCCCAGGGTGACTAGAATGCCTGGGGACTTAAACAGGATGCCTCCAGTCTTCAAGGGGGAGGAGAGAGGTTGGGTACTTTGGGGGCTGACAAACCTTGCATTGCAAGCTTTTACATGAACACTGACTACTATGTGCAGAACTGAGCAGGGTCACAAAGTTTTGAGTTATACTGAAACATAAAAATAAAGGCAGAGATGACAAGCTTTCTCCTGATTTCAGTATCCCTGAGTGAATGGTGTTTAGGTCTAGATAAACAGTCACTGTTTTTATTTTTGTTATTTTAAGCAAAGACAGCCTCTTTTTGGTCCCTGTTACAATTTCTTATTACCAAGAACCTAAATGAATTTGGGTCTGTTACCAAATGTAAAATGACTCGACTTACGGTTCAAGAAAATGGTTATTTCTTAGGAAGGAAATAAACAATAAATGACAAAAGTAGATAAAACCCGCCAAACAGGCACAGTAGAACTAGACAGGGACTGATTCTAAGAGACTGTTCATCTACAAAATTTTGTCTAGAAAGGAGAACACAAAGCCCAAAACAAGGAAAATCCAACTTCAAAGCAAATTCAACTAATTTTTACATGTTTATCTCCAGAGCCAAAGGAAGTTACTGCAGGAAAGGAGCTGGATTCCAAAGAAAGGTGTTTCAAATGAGAAGCCTCTGGAGATCCCTAAGTTCTTGTTATTGAAAGGATTTTTAAATGAGCTCCATTCAGATATCCGCCTTTTAAATGGGGCTAAAGGGGTGATTTATTTAATAGTCATCAGAGAGAGGGAAAGAGCTGTGGAAGATGGAGGGGGTGCTATAAACAGATTCAAACACAAAAAAGTAGGAATTATTCTATTTAATACAGGAGAACTGGGGGTGGTGGTTGTTGTGATTTAGTGGCAGAATGACCTAAAATCTGTGCAGTCAAATACAAAGCAAAAATGGATGAAAACAGCAAGAAAGAAAAGACAAACAATGGAGAGAGGTAAAGGGCGATGGAGAGATCCAGTGAGAGCCAGTGCAGAAAGAGAGCTCAGTACATTGTGGTGCTACTTGACTCTTTTTATTCTCTCTCTCTCTCTCTCTCTCTCTCTCTCTCTCTCTTTCTCTCTCTCTCTCTCTCTCCTTCTCCCTCTCCCTCTAGTCTTCTCTCTCCCTCTCTCTTTCTCTGCCATCTATCTAATTTGTTTCATTAATTTAAATCATTGTGGAGTGTCACACAGATAGATTCTGCATCCTTTGGCCTTCCTTCATTAGTCAAGTTGCTTAAGAATTTGGCATAAACGATGCAACTTTTTCTATGGACATGAGATACCTTTACCAGATTATTAGGGTATTGTTTCTTTTACTGCTTTTCACCCTGACCTCCTCCTCCTCCTTCACCTTCTCCTCCTCCTCCTTCACCTTCTCCTCCTCCTCCTTCTCCTCCTTTTCTTCTTCTTCTTCCTCTCCAGGGGAATTGGGGTTTTTTTTTTAGTTTAAGAAAAGCTGTATACTCCCTTTTGTTCCACAGACCCTGCTCATGACCATCACAAATATCCTTGCAACACAATCTTCCCCATGTTTGCCTCCACAGGTTCCCAGAAGGAAGAAGCAGAAATGCAAGGCCTTGGTACATTCAAGATGTCTCATTTTCTCAGTCAGTCTGAAAACACTGGTCACCAGGCACAGGCTTAGCCCAATGTGTCTCCCAGAGGACAGAAAAAGGCCTAGGAGAAATATATCTCAAATGTCACAAAATCTAAACCCTCAGTCATAAGGTGTAATCACAAAGTGACTGGAGACAGACCTTGATGGATTCAGAGAAGCCTTTTGTTCCTTCACATACTCAGATGCTATTGGGATTCATTTTCCCATTGGGAAAAAAGAATGGATCCCATTAGAGAGGGAATTTTGGTTTTATAGGGTACAAAGATATAATCTTTGAAATTCATATACTTGTAACAGTTTTGACCATCATGAGCCAGTTGTACAGGTTAAATCATTATGTTAGGAGGGTGGTGGTTGTAAAAAGTCTGAAACTGATTGTGCTTATTCTGGGATCCATTGTTTCCCAGAATTTCAATATGTGCTGTGACTCCATTTAGAGCTAATCTGCAATGGAGGATGGTCTAAGTTTAGGACCCATTGTTATTAGGTAAGTGTGCACTGGAAGAGGTTTAAAGTATGTCCAATTTTTCCTTCTTCACCCTGATCAATACCGTCCCACCATTTTTCTTGGGGAGCTGTGTTTTAGGAATATTCTTTTCCATAACCCTTCAATGAGGAAGAACGAAAAGGGGAATCTTGGGTTGACAAAAAGTCACACAAAAGACAGAGACAAACTGGGGGTTGGCGGGTCACCTGGAATTACAACTTCTCTATTTGGGACACCACCGAGGCCTGAGCAGGGAGGATCACAAGTTCAAGGCCAGCCTGGGAGATAAATTGAGACACTGTCCCAAAAGAAAATAAGCCCTGCATGCTGGTTCATGGGTGTCATCCCAGGAGCTTGGCAGAAAGAGACCAGAAAGAGGATTGCAAGTTCAGAGTCACCCTCAGCCATTTAGTGAGGACCTGCCTGAGAATAAAAAGGAAAAGTGGCTTGGGTTATGGCTCAATGGTTAAGCACTCCTGGGTTCAATCGCCCTTGTACCAATAAAGGAATGAATAAATAAATATGTGGATGTAGCTCAGGATTAGATCATCCCCAAGTTCCATCCCCAGTACTGAAAAAAAGTTTGTTCAAGTATGTAAGTATATGTGTTTATATATTAAATATTATATATACATATGTATGTATGTATATTTGTGTGTATGTGTGTATATATATTATTTTTTCCTTTTTACATATTTACATTTATATGAGAGAAAAGGCACTCACTTACTCACGGAAGACACCAAAGCCCCTGGTAATTAAAGGCCAAAAGTTACCTTTGCTGCAGAGACAAAGCAAGCTACTCTTCTCTTCTACCAGTCCATCTAAATTAGAGGGCCAAAAACATGTACCAACCCCTGTCAGCTTTCCCCCAGCTACTGCCTGGGGGTGGGCGCCAGTGGCTTTGGTTACTCTGGATAAACTTAGGCCAATCAAACATCCTCCTGGTGGCAGACCTATTCAAATGCCTGCCCTATCAACTTTCGATGGAAGTCACAGTGCCTCCCATGGTAACAATAGGTGACAGGCAATAAATCTGAGTGAGGAGGAACAGGGAGTGAGAAGGGAGAGCACCTGGGCCCCACTACACCATGAACCCCCAGTTGCACTGCTGTCCTGCAGCCACAAAGTGTCCCTTTATCTCCCCAGGGGCCCTTCATCTCAGTCTCCTCTAAAACCACAGCCCCTGGGGAAGTCTATGGGGGAGGCATTGTAATAATAAAAATATGTCTCAATCTGTGGCATTTGGTACACTTGGTGGGTCTGTGGTCGGGGAAAGGCTCTTCCTCATCACTGGTGACCCTTGCTGAGGATCCGCTGGTACAAGGACAGATCACAATTCTGTGGTGAGATTTCTTCCTACTCATCACTTAGAACCTCACAGAAGCCTGTGGGAATCCGGCTGTCAGGGTCAAAAGACTCAATACAGCATGTTTGTGTGGATTTTCAGCAGTGCCAGGCACCAAGTGGTGTGCACCTCTGTCAAGTAAGCATTGGAGAAGGGGAGGGGAGAAGGGAAACCAAGGAGTCCTGTACTGTGTATGAGAAAACATGTACTAGAGACCCTTCCTGAGGTCCCTATGTACAAGATGGGGCAAAGAGGTCCCTGGTTCCAGCAGGGACTTAATAGGAAAATGAGGTTTTGCTACCAATTCTCCATAGTCACTTTTTGCCCCACCCCTGATGCCTGAGACAGCAGCGTTCAATCAGAAATTTCTAAACATAGGGGCAGCAGAGTCACAAAGAGAACTGGAGCCAGGCTCTTCAGACCTCTAACAGTCAGCGGAGGCAGAGGTCATTAGGTCAAATGAAAGATTACACTGTGGGAAAGCTAGTTCTGAGGGCACCACAATCTCTCTCAATGCCTTGTTTCTGCCCCTCCCCCTAGACCTTATGACATCACAAACTGTATTGGAGTCAAGGAGAGAGACTGGGCAGGGCACCACACACTGTTGGACACTGTTCCCAGACCAACATAAGAGGGAGGACACTGGGGAGCAGAAGAGTCAGGGAAAATTCCATGACACCACAGATCAGCACAAAGGTCACAACAAATAAAGAGACAACTGGAGAAGAGTGAGTGCTACATTCATGTGAGTACTAAGGATATAAACTATCCAGTGAGTCAGTCTCCATGCCAGAAGTACTAAGTCTTCTGTGCCCTGTGGTTGAGCACTCCTCCCCTAGAAGTTCTTAGTCTTCTCTGGGTGCTGTTTAATCTCCTCTCACACACCATTGGTCAGGGTCTTCTCTGTCCTCTGGGAGAGTGCCCCTATCCCACCAGTGCTCAGTCTCTTCAGGTTCCTATCCTTAATCTCCCTTCCCCAACATTGCTCAAGGTCTTCTGAATCCTGTGGTGTGTTCCCCTGTCCCACCAGTGCTCAGTTCCCTCTGGGCATTGTGAGTGGACACCCTTCGTATACCAGTGCTCACTCTCCAATGAGTCATAGGCATATAATTCCCTTAGTAAACTCTCTAGGTGAAACCCTTTTCTGCTAATGTCAGTACATCATCTTTGACCTTACCTGCATATACAGGCCAGAACAACTGTGGACACTTTAAAGATGTAGATACTTCCTCTTTGGAACAACCTCAATATGACTTTGCTGCTGCCATACAAAGAGGCTCCTCATCAATGCCTGAAAATTCAAGACAATTTGAATGGATGTCAATTCCCACAGCATTAAGAACATTGTTCCACCACTCATACTCCACCATTTCCACACATTTGTTCATATAGCTGAGATCTTATGAGTGATGTATCATGACCCATATTTGTGCCATCTCTCTGAGCATTGGATGGATAGCATATAGTTTATTAGTTTTAGGATCTTTTCTGATATATCATTGGATGTTCTCCTTTGACAAGAGGGAAACCTTCCTAGGACATTTGGGTGAGGCACAATGAACACCTTCAAGTGAGAGTGTGAAATGTGACTAAGGACAATTCTCATCATTAAGGAGGACATTTTTAGACCTTTTTAATACCACCATTCCCACCATCCATCAGCATACTGAGATATTGGACCAAGGGACACTGTCAAAAAGGATCCAAAAGTTCTGACTCCTACAAGAGAGATACTTTTTCCTTAAAAATATCTGCCTCCTCTGAATCCTGCAGTCAAGGACACCTCATCTAAATTGTCTCAGTCTTCTCTGGGCTTTTCCCTAAAACTCTTCTCAACCACCATTGTTAAATGTTTTCTGAGTACTCTGGTAGAGCACCCCTCTCCTACCATGCTCAGTCTTCTTTGTTTTAGTCACTAATTTTACCTAATCTGTCCTTACTTAGTCTCTTCTCAACCCTGTGGGTGAGCACAGGTCACCTAATAATGCTAATTCTGGTATGCTTTCTTTTTTCTCTGCCTTCCATTACCATTCACTACTCATTGTCTATTGGATCTTTTGGGTGAGTACCCCTCACCTAAGAGCTTTCAGTATTAACTCTGTCCTGTTCCAGATTTTCCAAGGCAATCCTTGTTCAGACTCTTCTGAATCCTGTGGGTGAGCACACCTCTCCTGACAGTGCTCAGTCTTCTCTGGATTCTGTCCTTAATTAATATTCATACACCATTGCTCAATGTCATCTGTGTCCTGTGGGTGAGTTCCCCATTCCCAACAGTGCTCAGTCCCCTCTGGTTATTGTGGATATACAACATTCACCTACTTGTGTTCATTCTCCAATGAGCCCTAGCCAACCTGTTTCCCTTAGTAAAATCTCTGGGTGAGCCCCTTTTGTCTAATGTCAGTATATCATCTCTGGTCTTACCTGTTTATTCAGGCAAATGTCACTGTGGAACCTTTGAGAGTTGTGGTTACTTCTTCTTTGCAACAACCTCCGTAGACATTTGGTGCCTCCATGCAGACAGAATCCTGGCCAAAGCTTGAAAGCACAAGATAATTTTCATGGATGTTAATTCCAGCAACACTGAGGAGCTTGTTCCATGACTCAGAGTCCACCAACTTCGTAAATTTTGCTCCAGGGACTGGGCACTTATGAGTGATATAACAAATTCAGGAATTCTAACATCCCTCTGAGTAGTGAATGAAAAGCATATATTTCAGTAGTTTCAGGATCATCTCTGATGCATCACTAGCTATCAACTTTTGACAGTATAGGAAACCTCCTAGTAAATCTCTCAGGCAAAATGCACACATTCAAGGGAGTGTAAAATGTGACCAAGAACAACTTCCCATCATCATGAGGAACTTATACAGACCTTTGAAATAGGATCATTATCACCATACCTCAGATCAGAGATACTGATCTGGCCTGAGGGATACTCTCAAAACTGTTCTAAAATCTCTCAGACCTATAGGTGAGATTTCCTCACCCAAAAGACCTCCATCTCCTCTGAATCCTATAGTCAAGCACCCCACATATATATTTACTATATCCTCTCTTGGCACTGCCCTAAATTAGCCCTCATCCACTATTGTGCAGAATACTCTGAGCACCCCTCACTGATTCATGCTCTGATTCTAATACTCTTCTTAATAGTCTCTCTTCAACATGGCTCAGCTTTCTTTGTTTAAGCTGCTACATTTGCCTAACCTGTTTTTACTAAGTTTCCTTTGGGTTCTGTGGGTGAGCCCCCCTCACCTAACAGTGCTCAGTCTCCTCCGTTTCCTTTGTCTGAGTTCCCTAACCATCCCATGCTCCTTCATTTCTGGGTCCTATTGGTGAGCACACCTCACTTTACAGTGTTCACTCTTCTGTCATGTTTCAGGTTCTCCAATGCAATCCTTCTCAAACTCTTCTGGGTCCTGTGTGTGAGCACTGCACATCTCTCTGTGCTCAGCATTCTCTAGGCCCTGTCCTTAATGCCTCTTTACACACCAGTGCTCAGGGTCATCTGAATCCTATGGTGAGGGCCACACTCACATACACGTGCTCAGTTTTCCCTGAATATTATTTTGGAGTACCCCTTATCTCAGTACTCTGTGATCTCTGTTTCTTCTGGGTGATCTTCCCTCATTCAGCAGTGCTCAGCATATTCTGGGACCTCTGGGTGAATGCCCCTCACCTAGCAGTGCTTAGTCTCCTCTGTGCCATGTGCTAAGTTCACATAACCAATCTTATTGTATTCTCATCTTGTTCCTGACTATGATCAAATGTAGTTGAACATTGCTCAGACTTCTCTGGGTCCTGCCAAAATCTCACCTCATCCAACATTGCTTAGGGTACTCTGACTCCTGTGTGTGAGTGCCCATCACCCATTAGTGCTCTGATTACAATGGGTCCTCTTGGTGATAGCCCCTCTCTCAGCCTTTTGTGCTTAAATTGCAATTTTCACATTACCTGTCTTCCTTAGTGTTCTTTGTGACCTGTGGGTGAGCACCCCGCATGGAATAGTGCTTAGTCTCCTCTTTTTCTGTTTTCTCATTTAACTAACCATTTCTTGCTCATTTTATCTGTGTGATTTTGTGGAAGATCCATCACCTTAGACTGTTTAGTCTTCTCTGTGTCCTGTTTTAGGTTCCCTAAGGTAATTCTTGCCCACAGTTCTCAGTCGTGTGAGTGAGTGTCCCTCACCTGACATTGCTTAGTCTTCTCTGGGTATTGTCCTTAATCTCCCTTCACAATCCATTGCTTAGTGTCATCTGAATCCTCTGGTGAAAACACCTTTCACACAGATGTTAATATTTTTCTGAATATTGTGTTGGAGTGCCCCTTACCATCAAGTACTCTGTCTCCTCTGTGTCCTCTGCATGAGCACCCCCATCCAGTGTGCCCATTATATTCTGGGGCCTTATGGTGAGCACCACCTACCTAGCAGTGCTCAGTCACCTCTGTGACATGTGCTGAGTTCCCATAACCTAACTTAACTCAACCTTCTTTGCCTCCTCTTTGTGAACATAGAGAGCCTAACATTGCTAAATCTTTTCTGGTTTCTGTCTTAATTTCACCTGCCCCACAATTACTCATGATCTTTTGAATCATGTGGGTCAGTGACCCTCTCCCAACATTGCCTATTATTATCTGTGTCCTGTACTTAATCTCCATTCCCACACCATTAGTCAGGGTCCTCTGAGTCATGTGGGTGAGCACTACTTTCCCACCAGTGCTCAGTCCCCTGTGGGTATTATTGGAGGTTAGATTTGCAGCAATGTGTTCTGTCTCCACTGAGCCCTCAGCAACTTGTTTCTTTGAGTGACATATCTGGGAGGGTCCCATTACTTCTAATGCACCATTTCAGACTTTATCTGTGTGTCAAGGCCAACACTTCTGTGAAATTTTAGAGAAATATGGATACTTCCTGTTCCAAAAACCTCAATAGGTCCTTTGTGCTGCCATGCAGACAGGCTCCTCTCCAATGCCTGAAAACCCAAGACAATTTTTAAGGATGTGAATGCTGACAGCACTGGGGACCTCATTCTACATTCATCATTGACAATTTCCTCACCTTTTATCAAAGAACTGATGTCTTAGGAGTGTTGTAGATCAGACAGGATTTCTGACATTTTTCTGAAAAGTGTAAGAAAATATACTTAAGAATTTTCATAATCTTCTCTGATATGTCACTAGTTGCTCCCTTTTGACAAGAGAGTAAACCTTGTAGGAAAGTTGAGTGAGGCAAATTTCACTCTGTAAATTGCAGTGTGATAAGTGTCCATGGAGAATTTCCTGTCAAAGGTCTGGAGGACTTCTCCAGACCTTTGAAAATACTGCTTTGTCAAACCACCTCTAAACTACCTGAGACCATTGCCTGAGGGACTCCCTTGATAAGGTTCCAAAGCCTGTGAGTTATCTTGATGAGCACACCTCTTCCAAAAGAAGTCTGTTTCTTCTGACTTCTGTGGTAAACAAAAACTCATTTAACATTGTTCATGCTTCTCTGGGTCCTGTCCTAATTATCCCCTCACCCATCATTGCTGAGGGTGTTCTGGATTCTTTGGGTAGTGCCCCTCACCCACAGTGCTTCAACTCCACTGGGTTTTCTAGTTGATTGCACCTATCCTACAGTGGTTAAGTCTTCTTTGATTAAGCTGCTAAATACACCGTATCTGTCTTTAATCAGTCTCATTTTGGTCCTGAGTGTGAGTGTCCCTCACTTAAGAGTGCTCAGTCTTCTCTGTTACTTTATTCTAAGTTCCCTAAACATTCCTTTTTCATTCTTCTCTGGGTCAGTTGTGTGAGTGCCCTCAACTAATACTGCTCAGTCTTTTTTCCATCTTGTTGAATCTTCCCTAAGGCAATTCTTGCTCAGACTTCACTGGGTCCTGTAGATGAGCTTTCACCTGAGAGTGCTAAATATTCTCAGGGTCTGTGCTTAATCTCCCTTCACACAACATTGCTGAGTGTCATCTGAGTACTGTGATGAGTGCCCCTCCACACAGGTGCATATTTTCCCCTGAATATTGTTATGGAGTGCTTTAACTTACCCTCCAGTAAACTGTCCCCTCTGTCATCTCAGTGATTGCACCTCATCCAATAGTACTCAGTATTCTCCTAGACCTCTGGGTTAGCACCCCTCACCCAGCATTTCTCATTCTCCTCTGGATCATGCACTCAGTTCCCCTAAATATCCTTTCTCAGCCTTATCTGGTTTTTGTGTTTGAGAATATATAGCCTAACAGTGCTCAACCTTCTCTGATTTCTCACCTAAACTCAAATCCCCCAACATTACTCTGGGATTTCTGAATCCTGTGGTGAGCACCCCTTGCACACAGTTGCTCATTTCCCTGAACCCTCTTACCCAGCTCCACCTACTAAAGTTCTCAGTCTTCTCTTCATCATCTTCTTAGCACCCCCTTGACCACCTGTACTCAGGATCCTCTGGTTCCTCTTCATTTGTGCCACTCACCCACCAGTACTCAGTTTCCTCTGGGTCTGTGAGTGAGTGCCCTCACCTAGCAGAGCTCAGGATCCTCCCTGACCTAGGCACAACCCAGTTGTTCTTCATTGCAGTTTTTTCTCAGTCACCTTCTGGTGTGTATCACACTCTCTCTAGTGTTACTTCTTTATGAAAATATTGTTAGGGACTTCTTGCTCCCTGGGCACCCTTGATCTTTGTGATTTAGTGAGTCTTTCCTGTCTTGCCTGTCCCAGGTGCAGCTGGTTGGGGGATTGACTCTGGGCTCTTGTTTGAAATTCTGTGGTGCTTTCTTCCCGTGTGGGGCAGGAGTGCTTCTGAACCCATGGTGCACTTCATGGCCCATCTTGTGGTGGTTCACGGAGACAATGGACCCCGGGCTGTCCTGTCACTTAATGGATATATCTGAGTCTGCTGACAGGCTTTCTGCAGGGTGTTCTTCCTAGCTCTACCAGGTCTGGCTGTGCTGAAGTTCAGAAGGCCTGAAGCAGAGATTCCCTTCACCCACACCTGAGCCTCCCTCTGCACAGGTTCCCTTATTCCCAGGGCCCTCCCTGGCAAAGACTTGAAGGTTCTCTGTTCTCTCAGGCCCTCCTGTGGTCCTTCAAGGGCTCTGATTCAACTGATGAGAGCTGATGTCATCCTTATTACCTACTTCCTCATTTTCCTGGACTCTTTCCCAGAGTGGTCAGCTGCTCCCAGCAGAACGTGCTGCACATTCTGATTGTGTGTTCTCCTTTCCTATATTTAGTTCCAGTGTTTTGGGGTCATTCCCTTATTGTACTCTGTACCCAGTGGGAGGAGCAGCACCGAGGAGAGCTACAGAAGCCCAGGGCAAGCACGTGTGTTGGATAAAGTTGTGTTTTGACTGAATGGAGGCCTTTCTTAGGTTCTGAGCCTCTCCCTGTGCTGCTCCATGCCCCGGAGTCCTACTGGAACTTCAGAGGCCTCCAGGTTCCCTCACCTTCACCTACCTGTGTTTGAGTGGGTTTCAATCACCAGGCTCTCTGAGAACAGTTCTGAGCTTATTTTTAACTTCCCTGGTGCAGAGGATGTGTGACCTGGGCTTCACTAATAATCTTAAGACACCATCTCTCCATGGTGGATTCCAAGGATCAAGTGCTGATCACCACCTGTTTTGGGTTGGCTGTGCTTCTGAGTCTATAGTTATCTGACTGTGGCCACGGCACACCAGGACAAGGTCAGTTTCATAGGAAGTGTTCACTGTTCTCTATTCACAGAGACTTTCCCTGAACCATCACTGACTGATAGGTCAGTACAATTCTGTCAAGAATGGTGGTAGATATTTTCATTTATAAATAACATAAAACAAATCAAATAAGTATTTGTTGCATTCGGCTTCTTTTTGAAGTAAAATTGTCTCTTCCTGGTGGAATGGCTTCTAGATTGGGGTGCAGGAAGCAAATTGTAGATACACTTTTTCACATTATTAACTTTTGTTCAATTACTGTATTAAATGGAGTTAATGCAACAATGAATACATCAGCCCACAGCAGACAGTGGCTGCCAATTTCTGTGTTGTAGATTCCTCATGTGACCTGGGTTGTGCATGGCCAGGAAGAGAACTGAATACCACAGTGTCCTGTTGTTCTGTGAATGTGAGTCAGGTGAGTCCTGATTATGGATGATAGACAAACTGGGTGACTGTGGATATGACTCAGATAAGTCCTGAGCAGGGGTGATAGAAAGATTGTGTGCAGTGATCCTCAGGTTTAGGTTTGAGAACAGAAGCCCAGAGAAACTTCACTCACTTCCTCCCTCTGAAACTCAGAGTTGGCTCACAGATCCAAGAACTCATCCCTACTCATGGCCAGCTCTGGCTTCTGTGCACAGGTTTTCAGGCACACATGGCACCTAGTGATGTGAAGCAGAAGTGGGTTGTTTTCGCTTAAGACTTGTTCTGTCAATATCCCAGCTGTGGAGCCTCATCCAGCCACTGCATTTCCTGCTCCCCTCCAGGGTCCACAGCTTCTGTCCTCACAAGGCTCCTCCTACCCTCTTTCTCCTCCCATTGCTCTTCTCCTGTGGTATCCCTGGTGCTTCCTTCTTGAGAAACACAACTTCTGGCCAGAGTTGGGCTTTGGTTCTGATTGCCTCCTCTAGACCTGAAGCTTTAGAATATCACTTTTTTTCCATGTAGAGCAATCCACAGGGATTTCAGGATAAAAAGAATTCACTGAATACTGAAAGGGAAGGGACAGTTATCTACCATTGTGAGACCTGAGGACCAGCTCTGGCAACATAAATTCAAGCAGGGCCAGAAGGTTAGATGGCACCCTCCTCATGGGCAAAGGCCTTTCTTAAAATCAAAATACCAAATTCCAGTGAGGAGGAGTTGAAAGGGACAATTCCAAACATATATATCCTAGGACCCAGTGGGAAGAACTTGGAAAGCTCATTGGAAATTGGAGAAGCACATGCCCCAGCCCCAAGCTCACCATCCTGTGGTCACTGATAAAGACAGAGCAATCAGATGAAGCTCTGCCACTGGACCATGTTTACATTCCTGATAACCTGGACAATGTTAAACTTCCCGAATAAATGCCTTGTCCTCTCAAGCCTTTGTTAGGCCTTATTATGGGAACAATTTCTCATTTCTTCCACCTCCTGGTAAAAGATTGACTTCTTTCATCTTCATGATATTCACTGACATGTTTCAGATGCTGCAACATTTACTTTGTACTAATCTCATTTCAGTACTCATGTCTCTTTGTTCTTTTCTCATAGAAGCACCCATCCCCAGAGGACTTTACAATCTGCTTTTCCCCAATGAGACTTCTAAGTTGGACCCCTCGATTGACCCAATTTTTAAAAGGGAACTCCAAACTGCTTGCCCCTTGCTGCCCCCCATTCTGCTTTGAAGCAGCCAGAATGATTGGCGCCCCTTTTCCTCACAGAAGAAAGGAGTTCCTAAAGCAAAAGTTGGAGGGGGAACGAAGCCAGAATTTGGGACAGGCAGTTAGTGTAGAAATAGGGGAATGGGTCAAATCGAGGAAATGAAGGCAATGAAAGTCATCTGCCTCTGGAAGTTGGAATAGCTATTGTTAAGGATCATGTAAGCCCAGTGCAACTGATGGTGCTAAGGCAACAATACAAGAGAATACCAACTCAAGAGGATGAATATGCATGACACATGAATGAGCATGATTTCTCATTATGAACAACTGAAGGGGGAATGTTGAGAACAAGGTGACATCTGTGCAGCCATGTTGTATGAACAAGCCATTTTGGGAACTGTCCCGTAAAATCTCTTCCCAGGGAAGGGTGCACAGGTACTACCCTTAAGAGCCAATACAGGACAAACAGGACGTACTGGGCCCCCGGGTGTCACCACCCATGGCAACAATTGTGTGGGTATTTATCGGAGGTGGACTGGAAATAAAATACTTCTATTCCTGTGCTGCTTCCTTGCTTGTTTGCTTATTCCCTAGCTTATTGAGGAAAAAGAGCTTGCTTGATTTTAGAGAAAGAGAGGCTTTGAAAGATAGGCTTTGCTTATAGAGAAAGTTTTAGAGAAAGAGAGGCTTCTACGCTTATCAGAGATCTATTTCTTCTTAGAGTTGCTTCCCGCATGCTGTGAACTAGGTGCTACCTATCTGAGGGCTACCTGCTTCTTCTAGCTTCTTCTTCTCTCCACTAGCTGCTTCTGCTTACTGCTGCTCCTTGCCTTCCGCCAGTTGAGATCAGCTGAGAAGCCAGCTGCCCTCTCATGGCAAAGGTTAAAATGAGCAGGCCCGAGCAGAAGCACTCGGGAACACCTGTGCACGTGTTTTGTTCGTGGACTTAACTGAAAATGGCCAATGACAAAACACCTGGGTATGCTTATATCAATCGACCTTCTCACTGCTGATGTCATTAAAACAATCATCATCCCAGTGCAGCCCACATGTCACAGCCCCCAACACCTGGGGTTTATCAAGGTTGTTAAGAGATATCTGTCCGAGAAATGGGCAGTTGCCTGGAAACCTTATCTATCAAGGACAGGGGAGGGGGCCTAGACCTGACACATCTCCTGCATAGTTCACCCGATCCCTCCTCCTTTCTTCCTCCAGGACCATTCAGTTTTGGCGGGACCCAATGAGATTCAAATAAATTGGCAGGAACCAACCAAAAGAAAACAAATGTTTAGCTGTTCAAATGTTAACCAGTAATGTACAGGTCTTTGTATGTGAACGATTGGAAATTTCTTAAGTAGAGTGCTTTCTCATCCATCAGGGCCGCTCCCCACACAGCCATGGTAGTGGTCTGAGGGGCAGGTGCGGTCCAGTCTCGAGCTTGCAATAAAACCTCATTGTGTGATTTGCATTGCCATGTGTGCACGTTGAGTTTCTGGGGATCGGTCAATATTGAACAAAATAGTAGCTTAGGAGGGGAAACCCAATAAATGGAAAGTGAAGTGTCCCAATTCAAAGATCACTTAAGCCCTGGCTCCACACTGCATGCTCTACTGTGGTGAGCACTCACCACCCAATTCTCTGTGTGGTTGCTAGGCCTCTAGGCTAGTTTCCTGACTCTGAAGAAGAACCGAGTTTTCCTAGTCCTGGGGTCAGAGGGCAAATCCACTGGTGCGGGTGCTAAGCTTGTTGACTCACATCCTCTGAGGCAGCTCTCTGTCCCAGCCTGTTCCACTGCACCTTGGGGGGTTGATAGCCTGCAGCAGGAGCCAGTGGAGCAGGCTCTCACCATGAATTGAGCAGTCAATGGAGCACAGCGCCACTTCACGGGATTGGATGGAACGGAGAGCTGTCAGGAATCAGTGGGAACAATTGTCCTGTCTGGACATGGACGGATTTATCTCTCACAGAACTGCCTACTGCTTACAGCCTGGTTTCTCATTGACCAGGAAAAAAGGATAGAACCATTGCTTTAAAAACGCAAGACTCTGGAACCTGCTAACTTCATCTATCCTCTCACCCTTACAGGTGAGCCGGTGCTTGTCTTGAATGTAGGCTTAAAGCAGCCAGGAGTGGAACAATCTCTGGTTGCCATGGAAACCATGATACCACCGTGTTCTCGGGTCGACCCTCTGTGACCTCAGGTGGAATCTGGGGTGCAGGCGCCATGTCCCGTGAGCCAGTCTTCAAAGTTCTTGTTGCCCAAGGCTTCACAAACCCTTTGGGGAGTGCAACCAAGTGCCTTCTCCCACTGAAGCCTAGAACCCCACGCAAAACTTCACAGCCTAGCTGCCCAATGCCTGCTCGCTCCTCTTTGATTACTTAGTTGAATGGTTCTCATGTCACAGGAGACCTGGTAAGCAACTGATGCGATTTTCTTAGTGGAAGTGAATGCACCTGAATGAATGTGGGATCAAGGATATGACTTTCAGTCACGGTCTCTCTGTAATGAACCTTGAGAGGAATAACTGAAATCATAAGGAGCAGAAAAGTGAAATTGTATGCGGAATGTTTTCATTTTGTCACCACGTTTCACTTCTGGGACCCCAGACCCCATGAGCCTTCAACACTTGCCTTTGCCTTTTTATATCTCACAACAGTATCTGGCTAAATTGCTGAAGCACCCACTCACAGAGGGAAACAGGCATAGCACAGGAGGAACAACTTCCTCTGCCTCAGCCTTTCCTGAGATGATGGGCAAGATCCATCAGCAAAACTGCCTTGTCCATTATGCACCAGTCTCTGCTGTTTAGAATTTTTCCAAGGAAAATGACAAAAGGAAATAAAAGAAAAAGATAGGTTCGAGGAATGTATAAGTAATTTGTGAATATATTGGTTAGGGTTGCATGTGTAAATGATCCCCAAAATCTCCATTCTTAGTCACCAGTTGGACATGTTCTCAATCCCACATAGTCCTGCCTCTGCCCCTTCTCCTGGCGTCCTTGGATCCCTGATACAAATTTGTTCTCAGGGATCAGTAACATCTGTTTTTCTCCTTAAGTGAAGAGGGAAAAAATCTTTCCCTTAGGACACACCACTGGTCTTGGGTATTGACATGCAAAAGAGTTCCTTGCTGGATTCTTGTGAACAAGAGGATTAAGAATTCCTTAGGCATTGTTTGGCTTGGTCATGATTGCTTGTCGGCATACATTTTCACAAAGTAGGACTGTAAGTGATCAAGAGTTGTAACTCAGAGAATCCATCCCTGTGCTGGTGATATAGACCATCATTTAGAGTGCCTGCCTCTCATGCTCCAGGCCCGGTTCAAGTCCCCAGCTGCTCTGTTAGACTGCGGAAATAACAAACAAACCAACAAACAATCGAGACCGATTCGGAGCATCTCAACCTTCCTTCCTCTCACCTCTTTCTTTGCTTTTCTCCTCTCCTCACAAAATTAATCAACACTGGAAAATGGCACCAGTTTCACATGCAACCCATTTCCACTGACACATTTCAGTTTGCAAATGTGCTCCGAGAGCACGGTGTTGCAAACTCACCTGCATTTCTTCAGAGTACTACTTCCACCACCTCACTCTACTCTCCTTAGGACAGAGATCATGGGTCTCTCACCAGTATGCTTGTGCAAATCATACTTCAACCCCTTAATACACTGCGCATTGTTCACCACTTTTCGGTGGCAGAAGATTTGAAATGACACCTGCACTTGTACCTGGAACTCTCCTGGCTTCTTGGACACACTCCCATGCTCACTGCCAATGAAGGGGGCTTCCACACCTGAGCACTTTCCAAGAGAACCTCAATGTCAACTGGAAAACCAAGAGGTGAACACAAAAGACAGCTGCTCTTTTCCCTGGAGTTTCTCTGACACTTTTGCTTTGTGTTGGCTTGCATGTGAATTCTCGATGAATCTTGGTAGGATTTGGGGCTGTATCATTGTTAGCCTCTATTGGTAGCATTCAGGAGTATCATGGGGGATTTACAACCCACTCTCCCAAAATCATTGGAGCTCCAGTGTCAAGAGGAATGGAGCCCATTTATAGACTCTTGTTAATATTGATGGACTTCCTCAAGAGATGCAGCATAGAATTGGGTGAAGCAGAACAACAACTCGGGTTGTGAGCTGCTCTCATGTTTACTGGGGTTCTAGGAATGAATGCATTGTGCTTTGGAGGGTGAGGAATGACACAAGAACCCCTCTTTCCAAGATCTCACACTGGAAGAAGAAAATCAGAGACATTAGGCATATGGTATGTTGGCAGTGGAAGGAAAAAGTCAAGAAAGAATACACGTTTGACAATTTGCTCATGCTTTTGGTACCCTTTTCCACCTCAGTAATTCTATTCAAATGTGGGTTATTATGGAACCACTTCTGTTTTGATATTCAGGTTTTGCTGTCGTAGAGTCTTCACAGTTTAATATTCATAGTCCTGTTGGAGATTAAATTTCTGAGATTGTGCTGCACTCTTCTTTCAGAGAACCAGGGATTAGTGTTGCGTATCCTAGGATCAGCTGGTTTAATTTACAGGTCGTGGGTAGGTGCTGTGATGTTAGGGAAGCCTTTGCGCATGGTTCTTGTGTCAGAAAAATATAGGATTCAGTCTACATATATTCAGCTGTCCCTGGGGAGCAAGAGAAAGAGAGTAATTTGCAAGGGCATTGGTGTACTTTCAAAAAATTAGGGTCACTCTTCATGGTGACATAGAGAATGAACGGGCAATAACTACTTCCTCTCTCTGTAGTGTATGATGAGGCTGAATATATGTCGTGGAGTTTGCAAGTTGACCATGAACAATGACGAATTTCATAGTGTCACTTCTCTGAAGTTGTTTTCCAGGAAGACCCTCTGCAGCTCTTCTTGCCGCCCAAATGTCCTTACTCTCCCCTTTTGAAAATTCAGTTTGGAAGCTCTGCATCATTCCACTTTCAGCAGGGTCTATGTTCAAAGCTGGTGGTATGCCCTGTGAAACTGTGCTCATCTTGCCATCACCAGGCTTTTATTTCATTCACAGGCTGGTAGGCTGCTTCCTCCCGGGGCTGGTTAGATGACTTTTGGCAATATTGCACACAGCCTTGGGACCTAGTGGCATTTGTCTGGTCATAAAGACGAACCATTGTGCGAATGCAGACTGGCAAGACATTTCTGCATCTTGAGATGGTTTGAAGTGCCCCTGCAAAAATCCCACTGGGAAAGATTCTGGGTGCAGTGGAGAATTAATGTAGCACCCAAGCAGGTGGGGCCTGGTAGTTCCAGTGAGCACAGGACTACTCTCCTTTCTTGTCAGGTCCGTCCTGTCCTCCATCGAACATGCTGAGTGAGTGACTCCCTCCTTTCTTCATGAGCCACCAGAGGAGCCAAACACATTCACATGGAGCATGCACATCCCATGTTCCAGCTGTCTCCTTTGCAGACTTTGTAGGTTAGTAGTGGAAACCCGAAAGATGGAATGTGATGTGTCTCAATTCAATGATAACTTAACCCCGGTGCTGCACTACATGCTCTACTGAGCTGAGCGCTCACCACCCATGTCTCTCTGTGTGGCTGCTAGGCCTCTAGGCTAGTTTCCTGACTCTGAAGAAAAGCCAGGCCTTCCCAGTCCTTGAAGAGTGGGGTCGGAGTGCAAATCCACTGGTCCCGGTGGTAAGGTTGTTGAGCCACATCTTCTCAGGCAGTCCTCGGTCCCAGCCTGCTGCACTGGACATTGTGGAGGCTCATAGCCTGCAGTAGAACCAGTTGAGCAGGCTGTCAGTGCGAATGTTGAGGCCAACGGAGGACAGTACCACCTAGCCTGCCTGGGTGGAAGTGCGAGATGTCAGGCTTCAGTGGGAACCCTGGTCCTGCATGGATATGGAGGGATTTATCGCCCACGGGGCTGCATGCCACTTACAACCTGGTTTCTAGCTGACCAGGCAACAAGGATAGAATCATTTCTTTAAAAACACAAGATCCTGGCATCTGCTCCCTTCGTCTATCCTCTTATCCTCACAGCTGAGCCAGTGCTTGTCTTGAATGTGTGCTCCAAGCAGTCAGGAGCAGAATAGTCTCTAGTTGCCATGGGATCCGTGATGCCACCATGTTCTAGGGACACTCCTCTGTGACCTCAGGTGGAATCTAGGGTGCAGGCCCCATGTCACGTGAGCCAGTCTTCAAAGATCATGCTGCCCAAGGCTTCACAAACTCTCTGGGGAGTGCAACCAAGAGCCTTCTCCTACCAGAGCCTAGAAGCCCCACGCCCATCACAACCTAGCTGCCCAGACCCTGCTCCATCCCCTTTGATTAGAGGACTTCTCCCATTAGTGCTTCTCATATCACAGGAGAGCTGTTAAGCAATTGATGCGTTTTTCTGAGTGGAAGTGAATGCACCTGAATGAATGTAGAATCGAGGGTATGATATCAGCCATGATCCCTCTGTAATGAATCTTGAGAGTAATAACTGAAAACATAACAAGCAGAAAATTGAAATTGAATGAGGAATGTTTTCTTTTTGCCTCCAAATTTCTCTTCTGGGACCCCAGACCCCATGAGCCATCAACACCTGCCTTTGCCTTCTTATATCTCACTACAGCATCTGGCTAAGTTGCTGAAGCACCCCCATCACTGAGGAAAACAGGCATAACACAGAAGGAACAACTTCCTCTAGCTCACCCTTTCCTGAGATGATGGGCAAGATCCATCACCAAAACTGGCTTGTCCATTATGCATAGGTCTCTGCTGCTTAGAATTTTTCAAAGGAAAATGACAAACGAAAAATAAGAAAAAAATAGGATCGAGGAATTCATCAGTAGATTGTGAACATATTGGCTAGGTTTGCTATGTGATTGATCCCAAAGTCTCCATTCCTAGTCACCAATTGGGCATATTCTCAATCATACATAGTCCTGCCTCTGCCCCTTCTCCTGGCGTCCTTGGATCTCTGTTACAAATGTGTGTTCAGAGATCAGTTACATCCTTTTTCCTACTTAAGTGAAGAGGGGAAAAATCTGTCTCTCAGGACACACCACTGGTCTTGCATATTGACATGCAAAAGAGTTCCTTGCTGGATTGTCATGAACAAGAAGATTAAGAATTCCTTAGGCATTGTTTGGCTTGGTCACTTTTGCTCCTCTGTATACTTTTTCACCAATTACGACTGTAAGTGGTCAAGTGTTGTAACTCAGAGCAGACATTCCTGTGCTGGCAATATAGACCATCACGTAGGGAGCCTGCCTCCCATGCTCCAGACCAGGGTTCGAGACCCCAGCACTGTTAGATTACCAAAATTACAAACAAACAAACGAGCCTGAATCGGAGCCCCCCAACCCTCCATCCTCTCACCTATTACTTTTCTTTCCTCCTCTCCTCACAAAACAATCAACACTGGAAAACAGCACCAGTTGCACGTGCAATCCATTTCCACGGACACCTTTCAAAATGTACTCCAAGAGAGCAGTGCTGCACACTCACCGACATTTCCTCTGAGAACTACTTCCACGACCTCACTCTACTGTCCTTAGGACAGAGATCACAGGTGTCTCATGAGAATCCTTATGCGAATAATTCTTCACCACCTTCCTCCCCTGTGCATTGTTCACCAGGTTTTGGTGGCTGGAAATTCAAAATGACAACCGCCCTTACACCTGGCTCTCTCCAGGCTTTTTGGATATACTCCCATACCCTCTGCCAATGAAGGGGGCTTCCACACCAGAGCACTTTCCATGTGAACCTCAGTGAAAACTGGAAAACCAAATGGTGAACTCAAAAGACAGCTGCTCTTGTCCCTGGAGTTTTTCTGACAGTTTGGCTTTGCAGTGGCTTGCTTGTGACTTCTTGATGAATAATGGTAGGCTTGAGGCTGAATTGATGTGAGCCTCTACTGGTAGGAATCAGGAGAATCATGGGGTTTTAGAACCTACTCTTCCAAGATCATTGGAGCTCCAGTGTCAAGAGGAATGGGGCCCTTTTAGGCACCATTGTTAATTTTGATGGACCTCCTCAAGAGATGCAGCCTAGAATTGAGTGAAGCATAACAAGTACTCAGGGTGTGAGTTGGTCTCATGTTTACCGGGGATCTGGGAATGAATGTATTGTGCTTTGGAGGGTAAGAAATGACACAGAACACCTGTTTCCAAGATCTCACACTGGAAAGAGGAAACAAGAGACATTAGGCATACGGCATGTGGGCGGGGGTAGAAACATGTCAGAATAGAAAGTGGATTTGACACTTTGCAAATGCTTGAGGTATGCTTTTTCTTCTCAGTAGTTCTATTAAAGTGTTGGTTATAATGGAACCACTTCTGGTTTGATATTCATGTTTTGCGATGTAGGGTCTTCACACTTGAGTATTCATAGTCCTTTGGGGGATTACTTTTCTGACATTTTGGCTTTTGGCCCATGTGCTGTTTTTCTGGTGTACAAAAGCTAAAATTAGGACACCTTTTTCAGCTTCTGTACATCTATGTCAGTAAAGTTGGACTCCCCAAAGATTTAAGCCATAAGCGGCTATTTTCTTTCTTTTTTTTTTTTTTTTTTTGACAGTGGCCTGGCCTCAGTATGTTTTAAATCTCAAGATGACAACCAAATGACACTCAAGACCATTCAGAAGTTTTTCATTTTGGAATTTGGTGCTCACCCCTTCTTCTACTTGTTCCAACACCTATGTTCTCATCTCTGGAGGTGGTCCCAAACCCCTCTCCCTCCATGCTCCAACACAATTCAACCTCTCTTCCTGTCCTCCTCCTGCACACCTGCCCCATCCTCCTGCTGATGCAGCTTCTCCTTCTCTTCCTTCTCAGGGCCCTCCCACCTCCCCTCCTCCTCCTCCAGAACATCCCTCCACACTGTGTTCCCTCCTCCCCTGTTAGCTCAAGATCTCCTCAGACCTTCCCACCACCTAACCCAGAATTTCTTTCTCTTCCCGAGATGGCTGGTGCAGAGAATGTTGTGTGAATCCAAGTTCCATTTTCAATCCAGGATTGTTCCCAGATTGAGAAACATTTAGGGTCTTTGTTGACTCCTCTACTCATATTAAGGAATTTAGATATCTTTCTGAGACTTATGATCTCACTTAGTAGAACTTTCTTCCACTCTCACCACAGACTAATGACACTGCATCCAAGAGGCACCACAAGATCTTGCCAACCAAGTTCACCTAATGGACATGACTCTCCCCATGGGTGCAAAAAAAAAAAAAAAGTTTTTAACCAGAACCTCAATAAAGTAATAATTAACAGCCATATCATTTTTCCAATACTCTTGTATTTTTTTCCTAAATTATTTATTTTTTGAGCTCATAACAATGATAATTTGATCAGTCCGATTTTATTGAACTCGAGTTTTTGAGTACAAGGCCTTAGTTTTTGTGTTATGTGTATATTGTGTTGTCTATTTTGTGTCCAAAAATTATGAACATATCAAGATTTATCTCACATGTCTCCAGATGGTCAAGTTTAAAAATGTTAATTGATATTAATCATTTGTTTCTAGAACTTGTCTCCAACAGAAAAGAGACAACAAATTCTGTTCAATATACCTATCTGATATCTTGGCTTTTACATTAAAATAAGGATTTGACATATGTGGGATTACTCTAATGTGTTTCTTGGAAACATCTAATTAATTTACAGGGTGTTACCACTGGCCTCCTTGAGCAACCAACAGGACCTTCCTACAGACTGGTGGCATATCTTGCCAAGCAGCTTGATTCAGCCTGTGTCTCCCAGAGGACAGAAAAAGGCCTAGGAGAAATATATCTCAAATGTCACAAAATCTAAACCCTCAGTCATAAGTGTAATCACAATGTGACCAGAGGCAGACCTTGACAGATTCACTGAAGTCTTTATTTCTTCACAGAGTCAGATGCCATTGGGATCCATTTTCCCAATGGGAAAAAAGAATGGATCCCATTAGAGAGGGAATTTTGGTTTTATAGGGTTCAAAGATGTAATCCTTGAAAGCCACAAACCAGTAACAGTTTTGACCATCATGAGCCAGTTATACAGGTTAAATCTTTAAGTTAGGAGGGTGATGGTTGTAAAAAGTTTGAAACTCATTGTGATTATTCTGGGATCCATTGTTCCCCAGAATTTCAATATGTGCTGTGCCTCCATTTAGGGCTAATCTGCAATGGAGGATGGTCTAAGTTTAGGGCCCATTGTTATTAGGTAAGTGTGCACTGGAAGAGTTTTAATGTGTGGCCAATTTTTCCTTATTCACCCTGATCAACACTGTCCCTCCATTTTTCTTGGGGAGCTGTTTTAGGAATATTCTTTTCTGCAACCCTTCAATGAGGAAGAACGAAACAGGGAATCTTGTGTTGACAAAAATATCACACAAAAGACAGAGACAAACTGCGTGTTGGTGGGGCACCTGGAATTACAATTTCTGTATTTGGGACACCACCGAGCCCTGAGCAGGAAGGATCACAAGTTCAAGGCCAGCCTGGGGGATAAATTGAGACACTGTCCCAAAAGAAAATAAGCCCTGCATGGTGGTTCATGGGTGTCATCCCAGATGTTTGGCAGGCTGAGTCCAGAAAGAGGACTGCAAATTCAGAGTCATCTTCCGCTAGTTCTGAGGACACCACAATCTCTCTCAAAGCCTTTTTCCTGCCCCTCCCCCTACACCATTGTGACACCACAAACTGTATTGGAGTCAAGGAGAGAGACTGGGCAGGGCACCACACACTGTTGGATACTGTTCCCAGACCAACAAAGAGGGAGGACACTGGGGACAGAAGAGGCAGGGAAAATTCCATGACACCACAGATCAGCACCAAGGTCACAACAAATAAAGAGACAACTGGAGAAGAGTGAGTGCTACATTCATGTGAGTACTAAGGATATAAACTATCCAGTGAGTCAGTCTCCATGCCAGAAGTACTAAGTCTTCTGTGCCCTGTGGTTGAGCACTCCTCCCCTAGAAGTTCTTAGTCTTCTTTGTGTGCTGTGTTTAATCTCCTCTCACACACCATTGGTCAGGGTCTTCTCTGTCCTCTGGGAGAGTGCCCCTATCCCACCAGTGCTCAGTCTCTTCAGGTTCCTATCCTTAATCTCCCTTCCCCAACATTGCTCAAGGTCTTCTGAATCCTGTGGTGTGTTCCCCTGTCCCACCAGTGCTCAGTTTCCCTCTGGGCATTGTGAGTGGACACCCTTCGTATACCAGTGCTCACTCTCCAATGAGTCATAGGCATATAATTCCCTTAGTAAACTCTCTAGGTGAAACCCTTTTCTGCTAATGTCAGTACATCATCTTTGACCTTACCTGCATATACAGGCCAAAACAACTGTGGAAACTTTAAAGATGTAGATACTTTCTCTTTGGAACAACCTCAATATGACTTTGCTGCTGCCATACAAAGAGGCTCCTCATCAATGCCTGAAAATTCAAGACAATTTGAATGGATGTCAATTCCCACAGCATTAAGAACATTGTTCCACCACTCATACTCCACCATTTCCACACATTTGTTCATATAGCTGAGATCTTATGAGTGATGTATCATGACCCATATTTGTGCCATCTCTCTGAGCATTGGATGGATAGCATATAGTTTATTAGTTTTAGGATCTTTTCTGATATATCATTGGATGTTCTCCTTTGACAAGAGGGAAACCTTCTTAGGACATTTGGGTGAGGCACAATGAACACCTTCAAGTGAGAGTGTGAAATGTGACTAAGGACAGTTCTCCATCATTAAGGAGGACATTTTTAGACCTTTTTAATACCACCATTCCCACCATCCATCAGCATACTGAGATATTGGACCAAGGGACACTGTCAAAAAGGATCCAAAAGTTCTGACTCCTACAAGAGAGATACTTTTTCCTTAAAAATATCTGCCTCCTCTGAATCCTGCAGTCAAGGACACCTCATCTAAATTGTCTCAGTCTTCTCTGGGCTTTTCCCTAAAACTCTTCTCAACCACCATTGTTAAAGGTTTTCTGAGTACTGTGGTAGAGCACCCCTCTCCTACCATCTCAGTCTTCTCTTTTTAGTCACTAATTTTACCTAATCTGTCCTTACTTAGTCTCTTCTCAACCCCGTGGGTGAGCACAAGTCACCTAATAATGCTAATTCTGGTATTTTTTTTTCACTTCTTTCCATTACCATTCACTGCTCATTGTCTATTGGATCTTTTGGGTGAGCACCCCTCACCTAAGAGTGTTCAGTATTCACTCTGTCCTGTTCCAGGTTTTCAAAGGCAATCCTTGTTCAGACTCTTCTGAATCCTGTGGGTGAGCACACCTCTCCTGACAGAGCTCAGTCGTCTCTGGTTTCTGTCCTTAATTAATATTCATACACCATTGCTCAGTGTCATCTGTTGCAGTAGCCCTAGGATGGCGGCTGGCATTGAGCCAAGAGGTGGCACATAATTAGTGTTAACACGGTGTGATCTACTTTTGCCTGATTAGTTAATGTCTCCTGTGCACTAGTGGTCAACAGATGTTCCTCATTCTTAATTGGTACCATGGCACATGCTCCAACCGTGCTACTTAATCCTAAGCTGATTGGCTGCCTTAGTTATATAAGACACACACCTATAGGAAGCACCACGGATAAGCAGCACCTCTGATAGATCGCAGAAGGCAGATGGCAGATCACAGATCACAGATTGCAGTATGGGGAACACACCATTAAGAAGCACCTCTGATAGACAGCGCCTTTAGCATGCACTTCTAGCACGCACCTTTAGTTTGCAGGATGCAGGACACACCTATAACAATAATAATAAAAAAATAAATTAAAAAAATAAAATAAAATAAAAAAGTAATTAAAAAAAGAAGAATCAGCAGAACTTTAAGAAGAAGTAGCATCTCTGAGAGTGTAGCCTCTCCGATAAGTAAAGCCTCTCTCTCTCTTAAGCAAAGTCTCTCTCTGTCCTAAGCAAAGACTTTTCTTCCTCTCTCTCTTCCTCTAACGCTTTCTCTATAAGCTAGGGAACAAGCAAACAAGCAAGGAAGCAGCTCAGGAATAGAAGTAGTTTATTTCCAGTCCACCTCCAAAAAATACCCACGAGATTGTTGCTGCAGGCGGTAACAAATATCCGCGGGATTGTTGCAGCAGGTGGCAACAATCTGTGTCCTGTGGGTGAGTTCTCCATTCCCAACAGTGCTGAGTCCTCTCTGGGTATTGTGGAGATACAACTTTCACCTACTTGTGTTCATTCTCCAATGAGCCCTAGGCAACCTGGTTCTCTTAGTAAAATCTCTGGGTGAGCCCCTTTTGTCTAATGTCAGTATACCATCTCTGGCCTTACCTGTTTATCCAAGCAAATGTCACTGTGGAAGCTTTGAGAGTTGTGGATACTTCCTCTTTGCGACAACCTCCATAGATCTTTGGTGCCTCCATGCAGACAAACTCCTGGCCAAAGCTTGAAAACACAAGACAATTTTCATGGATGTTAATTCTAGCAACACTGAGGAGCTTGTTCCATGACTCAGAGTCCACCAACTCCATAAATTTTGCTCCAGGGACTGGGCATTTATGAGTGATATAACAAATTCAGGATTTCTAACATTCTTCTGAGTAGTGAATGGAAAGCATATAATTCAGTAGTTTCAGGATCATCTCTGATGTGTCACCAGCTATCAACTTTTGACAGTACAGGAAACCTAGTAAACATCTCAGGAACAATGTACATATTCAAGGGAGTGTAAAATGTGACCAAGAACAACTTCCCATCATCATGAGGAACTTATACAGACCTTTGAAATAGGATTATTATCACCATACCTCAGATCAGAGATACTGATCTGGCCTGAGGGATACTCTCAAAACTGTTCTAAAATCTCTCAGACCTATAGGTGAGATCTCCTCACCCAAAAGACCTCCATCTCCTCTGGATTCCTATAGTCTAGCACCCAACATCTATATTTACTATATCCTCTCTTGGCACTGCCCTAAATTAGCCCTCATCCACTATTGTGCAGGATACTCTGAGCACCCCTCACTGATTCATGCTCTGATTCTAATACTCTTCTTAATAGTCCCTATTCAACATGGCTCATCTTTCTTTGTTTAAGCTGCTACATTTGCCTAACCTGTTTTTACTAAGTTTCCTTTGGGTTTTGTGGATAAGCCCCCCTCACCTAACAGTGCTCAGTCTCCTCCTTTTCCTTTGTCTGAGTTCTCTAACCATTCTACGCTCCTTCATTTCTGGGTCTTATTGGTGAGCACACCTCACTTTACAGTGCTCACTCTTCTCTCTGTCATGTTTAGGTTCTCCAATGCAATTCTTCTCAAACTCTTCTTTGTCCTGTGTATGAGCACTGCACACCTCACTGTTCTCAGCATCCTCTAGGCCCTGTCCTTAATGCCTCTTTACACACCAGTGCTCAGGGTCATCTGAATCCTATGATGAGCGCCACACTCACATACACGTGCTCAGTTTTCCCTGAATATTATTTTGGAGTACCCCTTATCTTCCAGTACTCTGCATCCTCTCTTTCCTCTGGGTGATCTTCCCTCATTCAGCAGTGCTCAGCATATTCTGGGACCTCTGGGTGAATGCCTTTCACCTAGCAGTGATCAGTCTCCCCTGTGCCATGTCCTAAGTTCACATAACCAATCTTATTGCAGTCTCATCTGATTCCTGACTATGATCAAATGTAGTTGAACATTTCACAGCCCTCTCTGGGTCCTGCCAAAATCTCACCTCATCCAACATTGCTTAGAGTACTCTGATTCCTGTGTGTGAGTGCCCATCACCCATTAGTGCTTTGATTACAATGGGTCCTCTTGGTGATAGCCCCTCTCTCAGACTTCTGTGCTTCAATTGCAATTTTAACATAACCTGTCTTCCTTAGTCTCCTTTGTGACCTGTGAGTGAATGTCCCCCACTGAATAGTGCTTAGTCTCCTCTTTTTCTTTTTTCTCATTTAACTAACCATTTCTTGCTCATTTTATCTGTGTGATATTGTGGAAGATCCACCACCTTAGTGTGTTCAGTCTTCTCTGTGCCTGTTTTAGGCTCCCTAAGGTAATCCTTGCCCACAGTTCTCTGAGTCATGTGAGTGAGTGCCCCTCACCTGACATTGCTCAGTCTTCTCTGGGTATTGTCCTTAATTTCCCTTCACAAACCATTGATCAGTGTCATCTGAATCCTTTGGTGAAAACACCTTTCACACAGATGTTAATTTTTTTCTGAATATTGTGTTGGAGTTCCCCTTACTCTCAAGTACTGTGTCTCCTCTGTGTCCTCTGCATAAGCACCCCCATCCAGTGTGCCCAGTATATTCTGGGACCATACAGTGAGCACCACCTACCTAGCAGTACTCAGTCACCTCTGTGACATGTGCTAAGTTCCCAAAGCCAAACTTAACTCAACCTCCTCTGGCTACTGTTTGATCATAGAGCGCCTATCATTGCTTAGTCTTTTCTGGTTTCTGTCTTAATTTCACCTGCCCCACCATTACTCATGATCTTTTGAATCATGTGGGTCAGTGACCCTCTCCCAACATTGCCTATTATTATCTGTGCCCTGTACTTAATCTCCATTCCCACACCATTAGTCAGGGTCCTCTGAGTCATGTGGGTGAGCACTACTTTCCCACCAGTGCTCAGTCCCCTGTGGGTATTATTGGAGGTTAGAGTTACAGCAATAGTGTTCTGTCTCCACTCAGCCCTCAGCAACTTGTTTCTTTGAGTGACATATCTGGGAGGGTCCCATTACTTCTAATGCACCATTTCAGATTTTATCTGTGTGTCAAGGCCAACACTTTTGTGGAATTTTAGAGAAATGTGGATACTTCCTGTTCCAAAAACCTCAACAGGTCCTTTGTGCTGCCATGCAGACAGGCTCCTCTCCAATTCCTGAAAACGCTTAGACAATTTTTAAGGATGCCAATGCCCACAGCACTGGGGCCTCATTCTACCATTCACCATTGACAATTTTCTCACCTTTTATCAAGGAACTGAGGTCTTATGGGTGATGTAGTTCAGACAGAATTTGTGACATTTTTCTGAAGAGTGGAAGAAAATATATTTAAGAATTTTCAGAATCTTCTCTGATATGTCACTAGTTGCTCCCTTTTGACAAGAGAGTAAACCTTGTAGGAAAGTTGAGTGAGGCAAATTTCACCCTGTAAATTGCAGTGTGATATGTGTCTATGGACAATTTCCCTTCAACATGGAGGACTTCTCCAGACCTTTGAAAATGCTGCATTGTCAAACCACCTCTAAACTACCTGAGACCATGGCCTGAGGGACTCCCTTGATAAGGTTCCAAAGCCTGTGAGTTATTTTGTTGAGCACACCTCTTCCAAAAAGTCTGTTTCTTCTGAGCTCTGTGGTAAACAAAAACTCACTTAACATTGTTCATGCTTCTCTGGGTCCTTCCCTAAGTGTCCCCTAGCCCATCATTGCTGAGGGTGTTCTGGATTCTTTGGGAAGTGCCCCTCACCCATGGTGCTTCAATTCCACTGGGTTTTCAAGTTGATTGCACCTGTTCTACTGTGGTTAAGTCTTCTTTGATTAATCTGCTAAATTCACCTAATCTGTCCTTAATCAGTCTCATTTCAGTCCTGAGGGTGAGGTACCCTCACTTAATAGTGCTCAGTCTTCTCTGTTACTTTATTCTAAGTTCCCTAAACATTCCTTTTTCATTCTTCTCTGGGTCAATTGTGTGAGTGCCCTCAACTAATACTGCTCAGTTTTTTTTTCCATTTTGTTGTATCTTCCCTAAGGCAATTCTTGCTCAGACTTCTCTAGGTCCTGTGTGGGAGCACCTTTCACCTGAGAGCGCTTAATGTTCTCGGGGTCTGTGCTTAATCTCCCTTCACACAACATTGCCGGGTGTCATCTGAGTCCTGTGATGAGTGCCCCTCCACACAGGTTTCTCTCTTAAACTCACATTCCCCAACATTGCTCTGGGACTTCTGAGTCTTGTGGTGAGCACCCCTTGTACACAGTTGCTTATTTCCCTGAACAGTATTACCAGCACCTCCTACTTCTGTTCTCAGTCTTTTCTTCATCATCTTGTTAGCACCCCCTCGACCAACTGTACTCAGGATTCTCTGGTTCCTCTTCATTTGTGCCACTCACCAACCAGTGCTCAGTTTCCTCTGGGCCTGTGAGTGAGTGCCCTCACCTAGGAAAGCCCAGGGTCCTCCCTGTCCTATGCAAAACCCAGTTGTTCTTCATTGCAGTTTTTCCTCAGTCACATTCTGATGTGTATCATCCCCTCTCTAGTTTTCTTTCTTTATGAAAATATTGTTAGGAACTTCTTCTTGCTCCCTGGGCATACTTGATCTTTGTGATTTAGTGAGTCTTTCCTGTTTTGCCTGTCTCTGGTGGAACTGGTTAGGGGATTGATTCTGGGCTCCTGTTTGAAATTCTGTGCTGCTTTCTTCACATGTGGGGCAGGAGTGCTTCTGAACCTGTGGTGCACTTCATGGCCCATCTTGTGGTGGTTCATGGACCCGGCTGTCCTGTCACTTAGTGGATATATCTGAGTCTGCTGACAGGCTTTTTGCAGAGTGTCTTTCCTAGCTCTACCAGGTCTGACTGTGCTGAGGTTCAGAAGGCCAGGAGAGATGCTCTACACACACACCTGAGCCTCCCTCTGCACCGACTGCCTTATTCCCAGGGCCCTCCCTGGCAAAGGCTTCAAGAAGGGTCTCTGTTCTCCTCTCAGGTCCTCTTGTGGTCCTTCAAGGGCTCTGATTCAAGCTGATGAGAGCCAATGTCCTCCTTATGACCTGCCTCCTCATTTTCCTGGACTCTTTTCCAGAGTGGTCAGCTGTTCCCAGGAGAAAGTGCTGGACATTGAGTGTGTGTTCTCCTTTCCCATGTTTAGTTCCAGTGTTTTGGGGTCATTCTCATGTTGTACTCTGTACCCAGTGGGAGGAGCAGCACCTAGGAGAGCTACAGAAGCCCAGGCCAAGCACGTGTGTTGGATAAAGTTGTGATTTGACTGGATGGAGGCCTTTCTTAGGATCTGAGCCTCTCCCTGTGCTGCTCCATGCCCCCATAACCCTACTGGAACTGTGGAGGCCCCCAGGTTCCCTCACCTTCACCTACCTGAGTTTGAGTGGATGTCAATCACCAGGCTCTCTGAGAACAGTTCTGAGCTCATTATTAACTTCCCTGGTGCAGAGGATGTGTGACCTGGGCTTTGCTAATTATCTTAAGACACCATCTCTCCATGGTGAATTCCAAGGATCAAGGACTGATCTCCACCTGTTTTCAGTTGGCTGCACTTCTGAGTCTATAGTTATCCAATGGTGGCCATGGCACACCAGGGACAAGGTCAGGCTCATAGGAAGTGTTCACTGTTCTCTATTCACAGAGACTTTCCCTGAACCATCACTGACTGATAGGTCAGTACAATTTTGTCAAAAATGGTGGTGGATATTGTCATTTATAAATAACATAAAACAAATCAAAGAATTATGTGTTGCATTTGGCTCCTTTTTGAAGTAAAATTGTCTCTTTCTAGTGGAATGGCTACTAGATTGGGGCGCAGGAAGCAAATTCTAAATACATTTTTCCACATTATTAACTTTTGCTCAATTACTGTAATAAAGGGAGTTAATGCAACAAAGAATACACCAGGCCACAGCAGACAGTAGCTGACAATTTCTGTATCGTAGATGCCTCATATGACCTGGGTTGTGCATGGCCAGGAAGGGAACTGAATACAGTAGTGTTATGTTTTTCTGTGAGTGTGATTCAGGTGAATCCTGATTATGGATGATAGCCAAACTGGGTGACTGTGGATGTGACTCAGGTGAGTCCTGAGCAGAGCAGGGGTGATAGCAAGACTGGGTGTGTGTGAACATGACTCAGGATTGTACTGAGCAGAGATGATAGCAAGACTGTCCAGTAATCCTCAGGTTTTTGGTTTGAGAACCGAAGCCCAGGGAAACTTCACTCACTTTCTCCCTCTGAAACTCAGAGACTGCTGACATGTCCAAGAACTCAGCCCTGTTCATGACCAGCACTGGCTTCTATAAACAGTTTACCAGGCACACAATACATCTAGGGATGTGCAGCAGAAAGGAATTGGTTTGGCACAAGACTCACTTCATCAATATCCCAGCTGTGGAGCCTCCTCCAGCCACTGCGTTTCCTGCTCTCCACCAAGTTCCAGTGTGCTCCCCAGGCTCCTCCTATGCTCTTTCCCCTCCTACTGTTTTTCTCCTGTGACCTCCCTGGTGCTTCCTTCTTGAGAAACCCAAATCCTGTGCAGAGCTGGGCTTTGGCTCTGCTTATCTCCTCTGGAACTGAAGTCAGAGCTTTAGAATATCACACATTTTTCCATGCAGAGCAATCAACAGGGACTTCAGGATAAAGAGAATTCACTGAATACAGAGAGGGAAGGGACAGGTATCTACCATTGTGAGACCTGAGGACCAGCCCTGGCAACATAAATTCAAGCAGGGCCAGAAGGTTAGATGGCACCCTCCTCATGGGCAAAGGCCTTTCTTAAAATCAAAATACCAAATTCCAGTGAGGAGGAGTTGAAAGGGACAATTCCAAATATACAACATGTCCTAGGAGCCAGTGGAAAGGACTTGGAAAGCTCATTGTAAATTGGAGAAGCACATGCCCCAGCCCCAAGCTCAACACCCTGTGGTCACTGATACAGACAGAGCAATCAGATGAACCTCTGCCACTGGATCACATCTAGAAATTGTGAAACTCTTGAAAGGGTAGGAGGAGTTGTTCATGCATAAGGCAAAATGTGTCCATGAACAGTGCAGTACAACACAATGTGGAAATTGTTTTTCAGACCAGGGAGGAAGCACTCCAGTGGTGAAGAATGAAAATGAAGCAGTAGAGAAACTGCATGCAGTGAAATGTAACAGTTCAACTGCAGAGAACAACTTGGGAGCTGGAGCAGGTACTGTGGGATGGACTCTGCCAGGGCATCCATGGCTCTGCACATGTGTGGTTCTGCAGTCTGACCATGGATTTGCATGCATTTGTGCACAGGTAAGTGGTAGTGGAAGACTTTGGTATTCCTATGCTAGGTCTCTGGGGAACATTTGTTTGTATGCTGCACAATAGGCAGTCGTCACCCACAAGTGGTTCTGCTCTGCCTGTTTGCCTTTTCCTGGAGAGCTGTTCATTGCTTTCTTCCAGTCTCTGTAGCACTGTCTCAGCAGCCCTGGAGATTCTTCTGAACAGTCCAATCCCTCATTCCTACCCAGGTCATGACTGTGTGCCAACTCCAAAGGGGCACAGCCACAGAGCTGGCACCATCACCCTCGAGGCCAGACTCAGTTCTATCTGAGCTGTAGGACTGAACATCTCCCCAAGACAAACCCTGCCAGTGGGACTCAGCCTACTTTTGGGTGTTCTGGATTCTCCAGGGGGAGCCAAGCTCTGGAGGTTAGATGGAGAGGAAGAGAAGGTGGATAAGCAACACATGGGGGTGTGGGGCAGGGAGGGAATTGTGCAGGGACAGGGGCATCCATGTGAACTCCCACCTGAGGGTGTGAGGGAAGGAGGGACTACCATATCTATCCTGCTGGGGAGCCAGGAGGGCAGGGTTTTAATTGCTGTGGCCACTGGTTATGCCCTGAGTACTGCAGGATGCTCTACAAACCTGTGGTCATGTAACATCTGCCTCAAGTCTGTAAGGAAACATTAATCACCTCAAATGGCAGAGGAAGCTTAGGGGGTTAATGTCCCTTTGTCAGTGGTACCCAAGCAACAAGGTGCAGACCAGGTACCAGAACACAGGTGTGTCTGTCAGGAGGTCACAATATGCCTGATATAGACAGCACCCTCCAGGGGAGCATACAGACAGGAGTCAATTAATGAGGTGCCAGGGTCTGTCCTATGGCTTGCAAGGCTGCTCTGCCTGGGTACTCCAGTGAGATGACAGGCAAGGTCTGCCAAAACATTGTCCCAGAAGAAGGACAATGGGTTGGTGGGCTCAGAGATTTGGAAGTTCCTAGCTTTAGCTCCAGGATCACAGATAAGCTTGTGTATACAGAAGAGAGGAGGCCCAAAGCCAGAGGTCAGTTTCAGACCTCATCCAGGACTGAACTCAGCCTCAACAAGTTGAGTACAACACCCAAGTAAAGAACAGGGCAACCCCATTTTAAATCAACCAGCAGAACTCAAGTGACAGCTGTGTGAGAGGCAGGGCCAGGTGTGAGAGACAGGGTGAGGCTGCTGCTTCTGGGGCCTCACCTCCTTAACTAGAGGTCCGGTATCATTCTGGGCCCTGATGGTGGCTCTTGGCATATCCATCTATAGATGTTTAAGAATAAGCATGCATTTGTTGATTTGAGGTACCGTGTGTTGGTCCCAGGGGTTCTCTGCCAGTTTTTTTTTTTTTTAATTTAAAAATAGGGTCTCACTAAGTGGTCCAGGCAGTCCTCAAAAATGGAATCCTGGGGCTGGGGAGACAACTCAGTTGGTAGAGCACTTGCCTTGCAAGCACAAGGCCCTGGGTTCAATCCCCAGCACTGCAAAAAAAAAAAAAAAAGGATCCTAAATCCTCAGACTCCTGGTAGCTGGCATTACTGACATGGCCACTGCACAACACTCTGGATGTTGAAACCCCATGACCACACTCAGACAAAGACTCATGCACACTGCAGGGTGAAGTCTGAGGTCTCCTGTGTAGTGCTCTTCTGGCAGGTTCTGTATCTTTTGATTCTTTGAAGGACAGTGTAGGCTGGGGAATTTTTTGTCTTGGCTGGGAATGTGGGTACAGATTTTGCTCCTGCTCAGGTCTGAGACAGTTTGTCCAGTATATTGGTGAAATGGACAGAATTATGGGGACCATAACTAGAGAAAATATGGTCTGACCCTGATGGATTGAGTAATGACAGTGACTTGAGACACTTCTGCCCTGGCAGGGAGGAAAGGGTTGTAGTGAAATTTCAATGGAAATATATGCCTCCCTCCAGATGCAAAGCAGTGTGGACTCTTGGTAAACCCAGATGGTAGGAGTATCTGAACCTCCCTGTAAATGCCCTGACTGATCACTGCCAAGTCTGTGAGTCAAGACCTATCCATGCTGGTTACAGGTGGAGTTGAGCATCTGTCATATGCCTTTCTGATTAGCATTGGCAGTGGAATGTGTGAGGCATTACTGTTTTCATTGGACTCCATTTCTTTTCTTGCAAGCTGCAAAGATGTCCTGTGTCTCAGGGTGCTTGTCTTGGGTGGGGTGCATGCAGGACATCATTTCCTCCTGCCTCAACTTCTCCTCCTTACCCAAGGTTTTCATGGCAATGGTTGTCATTTTGTATTACAATAAAGAAAGAATTTAATTCTTTCTTTGGAATGCTTTCCAATGACCCTCGGTGTGAAGTAGTAGCCAGGGTCACCTGGTCACTATGCCAATGCCTCATTGACTTCACCGCTGGGCCATCTGGGAGCCTGATGCCATTACAGAGAGAATTCCAACTAGAACTGCAGGATTCACATGACTGAAGAAGTGGATGAGGATGAGAAGATGTGGGAGCTCTCAGCTCTACCTTTAGAGAAAGTGTCTGGTTTTCGGACTGTGCCCAAGGGTGGATGAGGAAAGGATGGGGCTCAGATAGCAAATCTATCAATGCACACAGGTTGGGGAGGATGGTGAGTGAGACAGTGCGTATGTCTGAGAAATTTCCGTGAATCCAACGTTCTCAGAGATAACAGGGATATTCATGCTGGACACCCACAGAGCTCTGGGAGAAGGGCAGCCCCATGAAGTGAAAGGGGGTCCTGGGCACTTGGACAGAACAGAGACTGCAGCCAGGGTACCTGGAGCCTGTGATGTGTAAAAGGGCAGGTGCTGACCAGGGCCACTCTCCACTGAAAGCCCACCTGCTGCACCACTGCACACAACCCAGGCATGTGCTTCAGAATTCCGGGTTATAATAAGTTGAATAACCACACTCTCTGAGCCTGTTTTGGTGCTTACTTTGTCTAAAAGTATCTTTTCCACTGACTCCTACAGTTGTCACTTTCTCTTTGAGAAGGGACCCATTCAGACTATGGGACATGACATGTCCATCAAGGCAAAATGGACCCAGAGTATTTGGTGGACAATCAGCAATGTCTTCAAAAACAGTTGCTCAGGAGGGAGAAATTTTGATAGTGAGGTTATCCAGGTTCTGACACTCCCAAACCAGGTGCTATCCAGGCTTCCAAGCAGGTTCCCTAGTCATTCACTGTGGAATCCTCTAGGCAGCTCTGCTGCTGGCTCTTCACAGTTGCAAACTGTGTGTGCCCTTGAGGGGATCACCACAACAACCCCACTTAAAGGACCAGATGTTAGGAAGCCCCACAACCCTCAAGACTGCAGGATGGACTAGAGGGAAGGTGGTGACAAGGTTCAATTAAAATGAAAGAATTTCAAAGAAACTCCAAATTGCTTTTTTGTCCCTGCCTGACATTTGCTTCCAAGGTCCCAGCTTCCTGCCAGCTACCATGCCATTCCCAGGAGGAAAGCTGGAATGACTACAGCCTGGTCCAGGAAGAAAGGCAGTGCTGGGAGCACTGATATGTTCCTTGCATGTCCCTGGGGTTCTCCTGGTTCTGATAATTTGTATGGCAGTGCTGCTGTGGATGGTGTTGGCAGGTCAGTTTCTTCCTCACTTTGGTCAAATTGTGATTAAATTCATTTTTCTCTAATTTCTGATCCTGGCAAGGTCCTTTTCCTGTCAGTAAAGACAGCAGATTCTTTGACCCAAGGAAGACAAAAGTCCTCCCCAGTACTTGCTTCCCTGTGGGGACTCCAATGGGTACCCAACCTGCTGACCCTCAGGCCCACACTGAGGAACTTCTCATGTCCAGTGCACAGCCAGCAGTCATCAGCAGCCTAGAACTGGCTGATACTTGTCAGTATCTCCTCAGTTCCCTCCTGGGTTCTGCACACTCCTTCTCCCTGTGCCAGGCTCCATAGCAATTCCTGCTAATGATCTGGAGCCCCCATGTCCCAGCCCACACCAAGCTTCTCCTGGTCTTCAGGGTAGGTTGTTGGGCACAGTCAGGACTAGAGAGAGAGTCTGGAGGGAAGGAACTGTAAGCCATCCCATGCTTAGTCTCCCCTCCTCAGTTCTGCATTGTGGGAGTCTACATATGGAACTCAGCCCAGGATAAAATGGAAAAACTTGGGGCAGAGTCCTTGGGTGGGAATTCCATGGACCTGGCCAACAGATGGACAGTTTGTGTGGATGAGGGGTTAATCCACTCCACAACAATGTGTTTCATTGTGTATGTTTTTTATTCTGTAAGCAGGTGTGTGTTCACATGATATATGCTATTTTTTGTGTAGTGGTTTTGTCATGTGTTTTGTAAGAATGTTGTTTATATGTGGTGTGTGCTGTGTTGCATCATGTGCACTTTTTAAAGTGGAGAAGCTTTGTGAATATATTGTGTGTGCTGTGCATTGCATTGTTTGTGTTGTGCGATATGTAAGAGAGTGTGTGTGCCTGTGGTATGTGCTGTATCATGCTGTAGTTCTTTTGTGATGTGTAAAGGTGTGTGCATAGAGAGGGCAGGGTGCATGTTGTGCTGTGTTGTGTTTTATATGTTCTGTGATATGTAAGGAGTTGTGTGTGCATGTGGTGTGTGCTGTGTGTTCCACTGTGTGTTTTGTGATGTGTAAGGAGGCGAGTGTGCACGTGATATGTGCTGTTCATTGTATAGTGGTTGTGCAGTGTGATGTGTAAGGAGGTTGTTTACATGTGGCATGTGCTGTGTGGTATAATGTGTTTTGTAATGTGAAGTGTGTGTGTACATGTTTTGTGTGCTGTTTTGCATTTCATGTGTAGTGTGATGTGTAAGTAGATATGTGTGCATTTGCTGCATGCTGTGTTGAGTTGTGTGTTGTGTGATATGTAAGGAGTTGTGTGTGCATGTGGTATGTGCTGTGTTGTGTAGAGCCTGTTGTGTGATATGTAAGAAGGTGTGAGAACATGGTATCTGTTGTGTTGAGTTGTATGTGTTGAGTGATGTGTAAGCAGGTGTGTGTGCATGTTTTGTGTGCTATGTGTTCTGTGATATGTAAGGAGGTGTGTGTGCACATAGTATGTGCTGGGTATTTTGTCCCTCAATTTGAGATGACTGGGTCTTGCAGTGCCAGGCCCTCAGGATCACCCAGTGCTGTTGCCACCTTGCCCTATTGTGGCCAGGGGTAGTTCTGACAATGACATTACCCATGTGCCTGTATGTACAGGACAGTTTGGGGCAGACAAGGAAGCCCGAGCCTGACATGTAAGTCAAGGCCTGAGTCTCCTCCACAGAATTCCAGTGTCCAGATGGCAGTGGGCTGGTAGGGCAAGAGCCCAGGTGGAGCCTGACTTCCTGTACCCAGTGGAGCACAGAATGGATGCACCCTGCCCTCTCTATGGCAGTTTCAAAAATGACACCCACAACTCTACTCACTCCAAGGTCTGAGACCCGAGAAGCTTGTTCCTATAGTACTTGAAGGCACACGGTTGAGGACCATGCTGTGCACTCAGTGACCATGTTGGTAGTATTTGGAGTCTGACATTGCAGCCTCCAGTGCCCACACACAGGACAGAAAACTGGAGTAGGAAGTCAGGGTGCTCACAGCTGGCCAGTGACTCTGACAGAGACCTTGCACACACCAGGAGCTGCTATCCAAACCCTCCCTCTCTTGTTCCACCATGAAAGCCTCTCAGCTGATAGAGGGTGACCCTGGTCCAGGTTCCAGAAGGGCATCCCAGGGGGTTTCCCATCCTGGTGACTTCATCCACAGCATTCAGGGTTACACCTACTCAAGTGAAGGTTCCTGAACAGGACAGGGCTAGAGGGTCACTTCTTTGGGTTTCTATGCCAGGGTGCTCTCTAATGAGAAGAATGTCTTCTTTCTCCATGTTTATTGTTGGTGTCCACTGGGCAGCACCAGAACACCTACATCCTACGTTTGTCATGGGGTTTGGAGAATAGACGTGGGTTGAGACACCACCACTGACACCCCAACAGCTGCCCACCTACTTTGCATATGCCTTTGCATCCTTTCCTACTGACTCCAAGTCCTGCAATTTTTCTGTGGACTTTGCAGGGAGGGTTCCATTACTGAGGGCAGGAGTCATGCCTCTGCCCAGAGGAGAGTCTGAGCCCCCATCCAGGTGGCAGATTGGGCTCTGGCCCAGAGGACAGGGCATCTTCCCAGGGACAGCTGGGACATGGAAAAGACAACATGGGAGTCAAAGACCAGGCCAATTTCCCAAAGGTCTCTGTCCTGCCACTATATCCACTCAACTCTGAAGAGCTGGACTCAGGCTTTGCCCCAGGATGAAGACCAAGCACCAGACAGATGGGGCTGGGTCTTCCATGCAGACAGGGTGCTGGTCAGTCAGGTCCTGGTAAAACCTAGTGATTTTCTCAGCATGGGTGTGCCTCAGGCAACAACAGGTAGAAGTCCACCAGGACTGCTTCCAGGACTTCATGACCACGGGCCACCTGTTCAAGGCCAGTCACCAGATTGTGCCCCTCTGAAGATGAATTAGGTAGAAGATGGGGCCTGGTGGAAACTCAGGGGCATGAGGGGTGTCCTTGAAGAGGACTGTGGGACATAGGCTTGTCCTGCTTCTCTCTTGTCTCCCAAACATGTGGTGGGTTGTTTGCCCTGCCATAAAATTCTCCATGATGTGCTGCCTCATCCCAGGCCCCAAGCAGGCCTGGATTGAGGTCTTTAAAACTCAGAGTCAAAGCAAACCCTTCCTCCTGCAGGCCTCTGGCATTTTGTTACAATATGGGAAGCTGGCTTTTTTCCCTCCACAGCACCCTCCCTGAGCCCAGTACTTGCTGTCAAAACCACAGAGTCAGAAGTAAGGAAAGGACCTGGGGGACTCTTGAAGATGGGTCATGCCAAATCTGTCCAACAGGAGAGAGGAGGAGCCTGTTTGACATAATCATCATGAGCAGTTCACACAGTAGCACAGTGCAGAGTGTGGACAGGCCCTCGATTCAGTTGCACATCACCAAGCCCACTCCATTTCAGAGCAGTAACCTATCCTGATGCTACACATGTAAGTTTCCAGAATGGAGAAGACATGGGCTGATGCTATATTATAAATAGTGGTTACTGGGCAGGGTCAGCAGGAGGACTTCAGGAGAATGTTCCAGTGTGTATCCTGGTGAAGGTTCAGGGTGCTCTTAATGAGGGTTTTCCTGTTTCCCATTCCTGTTACTCTTTCTTGTCAATGGTGAGAAGCAGGAACCATGGCAATACAAGAGATTTCAGAGAAATGTCTGGAAATGAGGGAAGTGGGGCTCAGATCTCAGAGGGGCTGGCAGGTTGGACAGAGACCTGGGAGTTGGGGTCTCTCTGGTGGGAGGCAGAAGTCTCCTGTAGAGGAGCCTCAAAATAGAGAGGGAGGGAGAGGTGGTGAGGGAGGAGGAGCTGATACAGGGGTGGGAAGAGAGGGACTGCCTCCATAGGCAACCCACTGTGTCCCACAAAAGAAACCATGTCCTGGCTTGAGTCAGTCATACTTCCTGCAGGACACCTGCTTCTCCATGCTGCGTAGCCTTCTAGATGTTGTGTCACCTGCAGTTCCCAGGTGACACAGAACAGGCATCATGCACACGGAAGCAGGTGATTGTCCAGGATGGGACACTCACTGAACCACAGTCTGTGCTCCTGGATTCTGGGCTGTACTTCTCCTCTAGTTGGGGCTGGGTCTGGAGTGTGAGCAGAGGGCCTGGGTGTGGCCTGAGGGCTCTGATATCCTTGGAGGGTGTGTTGTGTGGTGTGCAATGGGAACTTCAGGGCCTACGGTGTCTGGGCTCCTTCTGAAGCCTCATGCCTCATCCCAACAGAGAGGGCACATCACCAGCAATTTGGACAATCTCACTATCCAAGGTACCCTGGGCATTCTTGAGTGTGCTGAGTCTCCCCTGGCATTTCCAGGGTCCAAAGTCCTCTGGACCTGTGTTCAACAGTGGGGTGTAGGAATGGACAGGAGCCAGATGTAAAGGGAATGTGCCTGAGGCCACTGACCTTGAGTCCTGCCCTGGAGCTGTGAAGAGGTCATTTCTCCTTGGCACATGGAGTGACTCAGTGGCTAAGTCTGCATATGAAGATTGCTCCATGTACCTTCTAAGACTGCTAGGCACAAAGAGTGGTTGGCTCTGGTGCAGCATGCCGCAGGCACCCCTCCGGGAGAGGGCTCTGCAAGGCCTGTTGCCTCACGTGGCCACCCCTGAGACTCTAATTATCACAATGCTGTCAACCAGGTGCCAGAGTCACAGCAGAGCAACTGACCTGCACATTCTGGACAGCAGGGGGTACAGGAAGACCCTTACACCCATACCCAGATTGTCATTCACCAGCAGACCTTCAGAAACAGGGGACGGTCATGTTATGTTGCTGGAATTGCAGACTGTACCTTGGGTGCACCAGGGGAAAGAGATACCTTAAGAGATTTTGTGTGCCTCAAACTTATTCCTCCAAACCCTAGGAATTAGGTTCTTTCATGACACCCCTTTTACATGTAAGGCCATTGAGGCCCAGGAATGTTCAATAACCAACCCCAGTTCACACAGCAAGTAAGTGGCAGAACTGGGTTGAACCAGGCATGCTGAATCTGGATTTCCATCTCCTTATTATTACCATGGAACCAGGACTTCAAGCACACAAAATAAGTAGTGCACCCTTGCCAGGGTCCAGCCCTAGCAGGGTTTGGGGATCATAGGTGGATGGGAGGTCTTGGCACTATGGAGAAAAAGCAGACAGAGACACCAAGTATTCTAAGGCAGAATCTTTATTTTTTGCCTGCCTTTTTATAGATATTTTTCTTTAGTAATGATTATATCATTAAATGGTTAGTTTAAAATAAGGTGTCATAAGTACAATCTATGCTTCTTCTCAAAGTACACATTCTCTCTCTATGACAGCCCAGACCAAAAAACCTTATTTCCCAGCTAGATTAAAACAACCTTACCTCCCAGTTAAATTAAAATAACCATATCTCCCAGCTAAACTGAGGACACCATGATATGCCAGTCTTTACCCTTTGGAATAAACTCATTACTAGATTTACTGAAAAATTACCCCCACCATGAACTCCAGCGTTAAAAAGTGAAAACCTTTTACTATTATTAAAGGGAAAAAATCAACTTATAGTTAATGTTTAATCTATTCTATTTCATATACTGGCAGACTACAATCTATTCTGATTCTCAAAAAAATTAGACTAAACATAGGAAAAGCACAAATTATATTTATGACTAACCTAAATGTTTTTATTATGTAAAGCATCACTAGAATCAACTATTAAAACTAGGAAATCAACAAAGGCTAAACACTGCATCCAAGCTCAGAGGATTGCCTCTTTATTCATCTATTACTCTACTGAAGCCATCACAGGCTCCTTTTAACTCAAGCACAGTTATAATTCTTTATTTCCATATATTATATCTATGTATTACTGCTAAATTTTCATTGTGTACTATTTTGTGTTCCAATACAGTAAAACCTTCCCAATGTTTTTCCAATAAATTTCTAATAATATATTGATTATTAATATTAAAAAGCAACTACACATGGAGATATGCCACACCTATGGCTCCCAAGAGGGAGGATAGTCAACAGAACTGTGTCAAGTGTTGAGTCCCCTACTCCTACAAAATCATGTCAAGTGTCAGATCATCTACTCCAACAGAACCATGTCAGATGTTGGAGTGGCAGGACATAGATGATGCAGACCCTGTGCCACTGGGAGGCTCTGTGCCAGCAGAGGTCATGCATCTGCAATGTAGAAGGGGATAGGACACAGAGACCAAAGCAGGAGAGGCACTGCCACACCAGAGCTGCTCTGAGCAGATCCAGCTGCAGACTGTGGAGGTGAGATTCTGGTTGGGAGGAATTGTGGGACCAAGCCGATTAAGGGAGAGGGAGACCCAGGCATGTCTGGCTGGTGTGCGCTTCCTGTCCTCACAGGTCTGAAGACACAAGTGTGGGAAGGACCATTTTAGAGCAAGGACAGCAGCTATCTGGTCTGTCTCTGACCCCTGGCCTCTTGCTTCCACCTGCTAAGAAGCTGGGGTGACATCAGATCCCCTGGGCCTCCTGGATCACCTCCCCACATTCAGAACCTTAACTTTGTCCCATCTGCAAAGTTCCCTTAAAGGGTCAGATGATGTACTACAGGTCCACAGGATCAGAACCAGGATATCTCTGGGCCATTTTTCTGTTTGGACAACTGTGGGTTTCCTGCTGTAATGTGTAGGTGACCTGGGTGAAGCTTAGTCACAACACAGAAAATAAGCAGAACTTATGTATTGGTCAGTTTGACACGTCCACCTCTTGTCCTAATTCTTTACAGGAGCATACTGATCCTTGGGGCTGACTCCTGGCCTTTCACACTGGCACATAAACATGACAAGTTGGTTGGAGCTCCCTGTCAGGGAAGGCAATGGAGACAGCCCTCCTCCTGGGATAGTGGGAGGACTCAAGGAGATGGGGTGGTTCTCAGAGCTGCTCTGCCCCTCCTGTCACCACTGAGACTTATTGCTGACCAAGGTCAAGGTTTCACCAAATGGAGTGCATCTATGCTTCTTCCAGGAGTCTTGACCAGTCCATCAGCATGTGTCAGGCTGGGTTGTTGTTGAGGTCACCAGTGTTTGTATTGCAGTTGGGTTCCAGGAGGGTGGTGAATGTCCCCACACTGAACAGAGGAGAGTCCAGAACCCTGAGGAAGTCTGTCTCCTCAAATATTAGAGGATTTACTCCCCTAAGTGGAGGGTACACTTTACCCCAGGTGGAACCTGGATAGTCACATCCCCCAGGTCCTCAGTTTATTTTCCCATGAAATGGGCCCCTTACTCCAATGTGGAATCCTGGTCATTGGAAAGAAAGACCAAATCCTCACACTCTGCAACTGGAATATTTATTTGATTGACAGAACCAGAAACCGGTCAGAACACACAGGGCTGGTTGAAAATGAAAACCTTAAAGGGGTGCTTATTCTCAGTACCCCAGCTGCCCCTAAACCTGTTTTCTGTGTCATTGTGGAGGCCATGTATTTCAGGATTTATATTTGTCCACTCACTGGTCTGGAGAAATAGCTCTGCCACCTGTATTGGGGGAGTTTAGGACCTGGGTTGCACCAGCCCACACACCTCTGCCAGCTGTGTGGCTTAGGGCAGGATCTAGACCCATGGGGCACTTGGTGAGGTGGCTGCACCCAGGCCCAAGTACTCCTGGCTAGTCACTGTGACATTGAGAGGGGATCCTGAAGACAAAGAAGAAAGACAATTCAGCAGTCCAGGTAGGCACTTCCTCCCAACACTCTGGCACCAAGAACAAGCAGCTGAGACCCCAGCCAGTCTTGAGAGTCTTGACAGAAACCAGAAATATAGAGTTGCCCAAGTTCACACAGAGGAAGAGCAGTGCTTTTCAATTTATTCCCAGAGCCCACAAGTGGGGCAGGTGTCCCTGGAGAGGCTCAGAGGGCACACTGACAGACTCCATGACCAGAAGCAGGCAAGCTTCCTGTTTCCTCTGGTCTCCTGAGGTGGACAGGGTCAGGCAGGGTAGCATTCCCTAAGGTTCTGAGTCCATGGCACAAGAGCCCTCTAGTCTGTGGAATCCAGTTGAACTCCAGAAGTTTTGATCATGTGATCACACCTCGCAGCCATACATGTGGTAGCCAGGAGTGAGGTGGAACCCTGGCCCCACCCTACAGAGCTGGGGGCAGTGTGAAAATCAAATGGCCTCAGGCAGCACAGACACCTGCTCTCCATATCCATCCTCCTGCCTGTCCAGACCAGGGTAAAGAAGCCTGATCATCTAGCCTCAAAAGCCTTAGTATCTATGATGTGTGGAACCTAATTTGTTATACCTGTTTATCACTCTCCAATCTCTTTTACAGGATTATACAGCTCCAGTATTTCTTGCTCACATATGTAGCCACACTAAAACCTCTCACTGAAGGAACTGCTCATGATGATGCTTCTATAAAATACTTAATTCTCTCTTTATAAATGCTGTGGAATAACAACATTTTTTCATCAAAATTCTCATTCTTTAAGGAAATCCTTTTCTATTTCCTCTAAGGAGGCCTATTTTATTGTTAATTGCTCTCATTTCACACCATTATGTTCCCCTACTTGTGAAACTAAACACTCAAGATTTACATTCTAATTCCCTTTAGCAGATGGTTGCAATTCATTTTCCTCATATGCACCACTATTCCTTTTTACATGTTACCACAGATACATCCTCAGTCCTTACATGGGCCAGTGCACACTGTTCAGAGAAAGTCTCAACTTGTTTCTCTCATGTGCTCTTTGGCATGGCCACCATGGTTAAACCTCTTCATTTGAAAGTTGACAATGACCCAGCTTATATTTCTAGTTACTTTGCTGGGTTTTATAATCAATGGAATATTATTCTAACCCATGGAATTTCTCACAATCCTACTGGACAGGTCTTAGTTGAATATGCACATTGCTCAATTAAAATGTGTCTTCTAAAACAAAAACAAAGGGACCTAGCCTTAATCATGTTAATAATCCTCCCAATATTGCTTTCTTCAAAGTAAATGCTCTTATTGTACAGTATAAAGATAATACACATTGCTGATCCTCTGCCTTGGGCAGGCACTTTACCCCTAAGAAACCACTACCAAAGATTTATGTAAAACACTGAGTTCCACCAGAGCCAATATGACAGGAACTTGTACCTTTGATTATTTGGAGAAATGAATATGGTGCTGTTCTTACTCCTACAGGTCCTGTTCGGATTCCTCCCAGGTGTGTGAATCTCATCAATAATCATGAGTTGGCATCAAGGTCTTCATAAACTGATTCCCAAATTCCATTTGACCCTGGATAAAGAGGACCCTGATTCAAAGAAAGAACTTGCAACAAGACCAAGAGACCCAAAAAACCCTAGGTCTTCTAATCACCTAGCGACTTGGGGGGATACAACAAATTTAACAAATCTACTCAACAATTGCTAGCCTAGATGGACTTAGAATGTACCCCAGAAAATTTGGTTAATCTCTGCTTGACAAACTTATCCCAAGTTTCACAGCTATGCTGGCTACTATTGTGTTGTTTCTCTGTATTGTATCTCAATCGGGTGCCCTTATACTTAGCAAAATTTGTTAATTCTTTTGAAATTTGCATGATCAAGTTATTTTTGATAATAGGGCTGCTATTGATATTTGCTGTTGTTACATCATAAAGGATGCCAAGATATTAATAATATATGTTGTTTCAAATGAACAACATGTAATATAATAGTATACTACATCATATAATAGTAACCACATTCAAAGGGAATTGGATCATTTTAAGAACATTGTAAAGAAGGTGCAGCAAGATGATGGAGTTGAGAATTATTAGATGGGTAAACCTCAGGGCTACCAAATTTTACATGGATCAAACAGCTTTTCATTGGAGGATGTTTATTGATACTTTCCTTATTATGCTGAGCTTCTTTTTGTCAATATTTGTTTTGCTTTCTACCTCCACATTCCTTAAAGAGAAGAAAAGTCATATCTTTTCAAAAGACCCTACAAAACACAAAAGGGGAATTGTAGGGGTTTTAGGTCAGTCAATGTACAGGGGAACAAAAGTCCTTAATTCAAGAAATCTCCTATGACTTAATAGGCACCCTGGTTGAAAGACTTAGAAGTGCTTTGCATCTCCTCTGTCCTTGAGGACTGGGACATTATCTTATTATAATAACCTTTGGTACTACTTAACTCTGAAAGGCAAGCAAGTTATGTGACCTGCACATGTGCAAAGCTAACTGTACTATGTAACCTAGTGTAACTTGATATTACCCTGCATATAGATAATAAACTGAACTGGTTTTCCCATAGAAGCTACTTCTTGCTCTTCCCCATCCTGTGTGCTTCCCTCTTTATTGTTCTCCTCTTAACCCTTATAGCTGGTCAACAATTAATCTTTACAAGTCACTTCAAGTGCAGTTGCTGTTTTAAATTGATGCCTGTTTCAATGTTACAAATGATTTGAAATTGTTACAGTTTGCATTAGTGAGCACTTTTGCTTTGTGCTAATTCATCCAAATTCAAACCACACTGTACTTACTGAAAAGGGAATGAGAGGATAGGTCAAAACTGCTTGCTGAATCTGTTCCCATTAAGCACTTATAAAGTGTTCTCAGTCAGTACATTCTCAAATAGCACATTCAAAATATGTTTCATGCCCAATGTAGGAAAAGAGCTAGCACGTGATCCCTTGTAACTGGGAACATCATTTTCAGGTAACATGGTGGGACAGAAGAGAGCATGAAAAACCCAGGTATTCATTGAAATTTATTCCTGAAACATTTTAGAAAACCTTATTTCAAGTGCAGTTTCCCTTTTAATGAAATGCCTATTTCAATGATACAAACTCACTGAAATTACGCCAAGAAACCTTGTGTTTGAAAGCACACTTGCTTTGTGCTAATTCATCCAAATACAAACCACAGTGTTCTGATTGAAAACAGAGTGCAAGCATAGAGGTGAAATTTGCTAGCTGAAAAAGCACTTTTAAGCACTTCTTTGATGTGTTCATCCAGCATATTCATAAATAATTCAGGCAAAATATACAAAAGGGGCTCATAATAGTGTTTCTGTTTCTATTAGAACCATTTTCTTGGAGCAAAGAGAATTGCTTTCTGAAAGTCTCATTGAAATGCATTGGTAAAATATTTCCAGAAAACACACTTTAACAGTGTATACCAGAAACCAATGGAACTAATGTTTGAAATGAATATATTACATTTGGTGCTTCAAATTGCTCTTAGATTGTGCTACCACCTCCAAATTCAAACCACAATGTTCTCACTGCAAACAGAATGAGTGCATACAGGATGAAGCTTCTTGCTCAAATGACTGCTCTTAAGCATTTCTAAGCTGTAGTCAAACAATGCATTCCAGTTTATTTCAGGACAAATGTACGATCAAAGGAAATAAGTTATCCCTGTTACATAGCAGCACTGTGTTCTGGGACCATGGTGTGACTGCAGAGAGCATCAATTGTCCAAAGCTTCATTGAAATTCATGCATGAAATAGTTCCAGAAAACTAACTTCAAGTGCTGTTGCTGCTTCAAATAAAGTGCATGTTGCAATGTCACAAATGATTTAAAATTGATGTACCTTATGTTTGAAAGCTCTTTCCATTTGTGCTAATTCATTCAGATTCAAACCTCAGTGGTCTCCCTGAGAACAGAGATCAATCCTACACATTGAAGCTGCTTGCTGAAACTGCTCACATTAAGCACTTATTAAGTGTTCTTAACTAGCACATTCATAAATTATTTCAGGTCCAAAATACACACTGGACTCACAAAAGAGCTGTTTATTCTATTAGGATCAGTTTCTTGGAGCAAAGTGCACCTTTGAAAAGGAACAATTTCTCAGAGTTCTTGATATTCACTAGTGAAACATTTTCTAAAAACACTATCTAACAGCGTGTACCATTGGTAATGGTACAAATACTTTGAAATGAATCCATACCCTCTGATTCTTGAAGCACTTTTGCTTTGTGCTAATTCATCCAAATTAAAACCACAGTGTTTGCATTCCAAACAGAGCAAGAGCATATAGGTTGAAGCTGCTTGCTGAAACTACACTGTTAAGCACCCTATGGTGTTCCAGGACATTCAAAACATAGCTTAGGTAAAATATTCAAGTGTGGCCTTTAAGAGTGGTTTGCTTCAATTACAACCAACTTCTTGGAGTGGATTAAAGCTTAAAAGAGGATCAGTTTCTCAACTTTCATAGAAATCCATTGATGAAACTCTTTCAGAAAATTCAATTTGACACCATATAAATTTTGCCAATGATGCAAATGCTTTGAAATAAAACCAATTCTTCTGATGCTTGAAAGTGATCTTGCTTTGATCTACCACATCCACATTCAAACAGCAATGTTGTCACTCTAAACAGAATGAGTGCATACAGGATGAAACTTCTTGCTTAAACTTCTCTTCTTAGGCACTTCTAAGCTGTAGTCAATGCATTCTAGGATATTTCAGGCCCAATGTATGAACAAAGGTAACAAGATATCACTTGTACCAAGGAGTATCATCTTTTGGAACCATGGTGGAACTACAGAGAACATCAATTGCCTATAGTTTATTGAAATTCACTTGTGAAACTTTTGTGAACTGTCACTTCACATGCATTTGCTGCTTCAAAATAAATACCTTTTTCAATATCATACATGATTTGAGATTTTTATACATTGCATTTTTGCACATTTTTGCTTTGTGCTAATTCATCCACATTCAAACCACACTGTTCTAACAGAATGCCAACTGGGGGCATACAGGTTAAAGCTGTTTGCTGAAACAAACATTTCTCCTGTTAAGTGTTTTCAGCCAGCAAATTCAAAATTTATTTTAGGTCCAAAATACAAATTGGGCTCACGAGAGAGTTCTTGCTTCTATTAGGATCAGTTTCTTGGAGCAGAGTGCACCTTTGAAGAGGAAAAAAATTTCAAAGTCTTATTGAAATGCACTGGTGAAACATTTTCAAAAAACATAATTTAACAGCATAGACCAGTGGCAATGGCACAAATGCTTTCAAATGAAACCACTGATTCATCCAAATAGAAACCACAGTGTTCTCATTCCAATCAGAGTGAAGGCACACAGGTTGAAGCTGCTTTCTGAAATTTCTCCTCTTTGGAAATAATTTCCCTTTATCAAACAGCACAAAGCATGTTTCAAGCCCAACATAAGAAGAAAAGGAACAAGTGAATCTTTGTAACTGGGAACATCATTTACATGGAACATTGTGTGACTGCAGAGAATATCAATTTCCCAGGGACTTATTTAAATCCATTCCTGACACTTTTTCAGAAATTTCATTTCAAGTGCAGTTTCCCTTTGAATGAGCTGACCATTTTAATGTTGCAAACTCTTTGAAAGGGGAAACCTCATGTTAGAATGTACATTTGCTTTTTGCTTATTCATCCAAATTCAGACAACAGTGTTAAGAATGAAAATAGAGTGAGAGCAGACAGGATGAAACTGCTTCCTGAAGCTATACTGGTAAGCATATTTATGGTATTCTCTATCAGCATATTCAAAAAGGATTTCTGGCTGTCACTCCCCAAATTCTTCCCTCTGTGCCAGCCCTGAACAAACACTAACTCTGTTTCAATAGATTTGCCTATCGTAGACTTTCCACTTTAAGTGGATAAAGTGTATGCTATGAGAATTATCTCAATAAACTGTTAAAAAAAAGAATTTCTGGAAAAGTACACAAATGGGTCTCATAAGAGTGCTTCTGCTTTTTTAGGACCAACATCTTGGAGCAGAGTGAAACTTTCAAGAGGATCACTTTCTGAAAATCTTATTGAAGTGTGTTGTTGAAAATTTCAAGAAAACTCTATTTAACAGCATATACCAGAAATCAATGGTAAAAATGCTTTGAAATAAAAGCATTTCTTCTTATTCTTGAAAGTGCTCTTAGATTGTGCTACCATCACCAAACTCATACCATGATGTTCTCAATGCAAACACAGTGAGTGCATAGTAGATGAAACTTCTTGATGAAACTTCTGCTCGTGTGCATTTCTAACCTGTAATTATAGAGCACATATCAGGGTATTTTACACACAAAGTACAAACAAAGGTAAGAAGATAGCCCTTGTACCCAGCAGCACTGTCTTCTGGAAACATGGTTTGAGTTCAGAGAACAATGGTAACATAATATAAGACCAAAGTTTACAGATGTCTTTCTGTCTCTGTTCCAAATCATGAGGAACCCAAGTAAAAATTAATTCCATATCATCTTCATATTTGGACTATTCATATCACTGGCCAAGAACTTTTCATTCCACTGAGACAGAAGACAGCATCAGTCTATGAACCAGAATTTTGTGATCAGCAGCAAATAAAGTCATATCATTTAACATTTTATGTCTTAAATGATTTTCCATTTTTAAATGTTTGCTTCAAGAAAATCATGTGATGAGCATGGCTCCATAGAATGGAAGAATGGTAATGTATGACTAGTACTGGAAGTCTGTGACTGGCACTGCAGGTAGCCTGTTGTAATGTTGGTATCAGGTGGCACATCCAGGCCTGTTCCCAGCAGCTTAACTTGAACCACTGGGCCAAAAGTCTCAGTCTTGTAGCATATGTAAGAAAACTGAGAATGACATCTGCAATACAGTAAAATTAGTCCCATCATGTATTTTGATAGTGCTAGGGAGCACAGCACAAAAGCAGTTAATTGAGAATTGTGAAGGAAGAAAAGGAGTTGAAAAGTCTCAGTCTGATCACTAGGAATGCAATTCCTGTCCTCATGCACAAAATGTTGCTAATATAACTCACTATCATGCATTTCTGAACACTATCTTCTTTATAACAGAGTAGGAAAGACAGGTTCATTAATTTAAAATCAGCTCTGTAGTTCTTTGAAAGTCCATCAGTCACAACATCATTTACTTGACTGGTTACTTAGTTTTAGTCTATGGCAAATTTTTCCTCTACCCAGTGCTCTTGAGACACATCTTTATCAGCATAATATTGTACAGTACTTGAAGATACTAAAAGCCAATATCATGCAGCATTATAATACATCCACTTTTTAATAGTATAAATCATTCAGAGAGAGCAAGCAAAACATTCTATATTTTTGGTCATTACTCAATATTTTGTATTATTTAGGTAGTTAAAATAAATTTTAAAAAGATAAAATTTTGACACTCTTACAAATAATGTTAAACTTGAAAGATGATAAGCACATGCTATTACTTAAATCATTAATTAATAAAAGAAAAGTATGAAGTTATAAACAGTTAAATGATTTCCAAAGTCTCAAAATTTACAAAAATTGGATTGGTAATTCTGAAATGAATTCACAAAGATACATAAATCTGACTTTTTCTACCAGGGAAGAAATACAGATTCATTGGTTTTCTATTCATCAGACACAATCTAGATATATATATATCTAGATTATATATATATTATCTATCTATCTATCTATCTCTCTCTCTCTCTCTCTATATATATATATATATATATATATAACTATTAGGTATATGTTATCAGTTACATTCAGTTTATAAACTTGCAAAAGAGCTCAAAGTTTAGAGCCCTGTTAGAATGAGATAAATATAAAACATAAGCAAGTTGCTTGCTTTTCTCTGGGGTTCCTCTCTGCCACATCCAATGTGGATGAGAAAAGCATTAACTTCCAGGGGAGGATGCTGGTTGAATATTACTCCATTGCCCAAAAAACTTAAGTACTCCACAAATGCACAAGAGCCAATACTCTTTTTAAATGAGAGGGGTAGTAACAGGTCTGGACATACCAGCTCTGGCTTCTTACAAAAACAACCTGCCCAACTCTATTTTATTTATAATATACGGGTAAAGGGGTTAAGGATTGGGAAGAGCTTCTTCTGCAATGGACAGAGTAGGGTGGAGTAAGGGGAGCCATTCTTTTAAGGGGGAATATTGCAGAAGGAGATAGGGACCCCTCCCTTGCAGCACCACATGCTTCCTGGCAGTTTCTAGCAGTCAGGCATATGTGTAACATGGCTCAATCTAATCTGATGCTGCTAAACAGGGATGGGGTCCCAAGTCTCTCCCTTTTTACTATTTTTAAATTCAAATAATGGGAATTATTTAAATTATATATGAAATAATGGGAAGTTATGTTGAGGCTCCAGATTTTGGTTCTGAAAGATGCTCTGAGGTCCTGGCTCTTGGTTCTGAGAGTATGGCAACCTATTAGCACAACACAAAAATAATTAAAAGCAAATATATCATTTCATCATTATAGCATTCAATTTAGGAAATATCTGGTCAACAAGAAATACAGTCCATGAGATCAATTCTATCTTTTGTATATCCTGAGTGTAGTGATTTTCAAAAATCCAGGTTATTATTACTGTTATGTCAAATGTCCATTAGTTGATGTTTAATTATTTCTTAGTCCCATTGGGAAGTATATTTTATTGTAACAATATACAAGCTTACATCAGTATGACATTTATGCCTTTGCTTAAATTTGAGAGCAAAAGTCTTATTACTTATATTTGTAATAGTAACTGTTAAAGCATTTAATTTAAAACTAAACTTGCAGAGGCTATTTCATCTTAACAGAAATAATCATGTACCTAGATTTAATGAATGTGGGAACAGCTATAAACTTGAAAGAATATATTAAATTATATATGAAATAAATTATCATCAAAGAAATAACTGTTAGAATATAAATGTGAATTATTCATCTTTCTAGTTTAATATCAGTCAGTTTGTTGGATTCTAATTTGGTCATTATTACATGGTTGCCAGCAGTGCAAAGTTATATCCAAATAATAGGGAATAGTCCAAATTACATGGATTTTCAAAAATCAGAATGAATGTACATGTAATCTATTTTGTATACTGAAAATACTTTTGAACAATACAATTATTTGCCAGTTCCTTAGATCTTTCATAGCATTAAAGATTTATATTAAACATGGTTGCTTGCAAATTCTTTATAAGAAGAATTAAAAGTGAAACATTTAGTGGCAATGTTGCCATGTAAGACCTTTCTGGCTTTGAATTTTCTAGAGAAAGATATTTTGATATAACTGTATTTCATCAATTTTTGAAGGTATATCCAAAGATACATTCACCACCTCTAACATATGCAGCATTGGCAAGACATTTGTATATTTTATCCATTAAGGAAAGGCAGCAGATTCTATGGCAGAACAATTAAGGCAGTAAGGAACTGGTGGATATTTCATAGAAATGACTGGTTTTACATGAGAAAGTCCCATTCTAATAACTGTTTGAACATACAATCCTAAGTTCCAAGGGCCTGTATAATTAGCTGGCCTAGTTATTCCTTATGCTGTCTTTTTTTAAAAAGGCTATATCTAGATAGCCAGTCTATAATGGGAACAGCATATAGATAAGTTTCTATTACACTCAGTATAGTCAAATCCATTTACATGGATGTGTGTAATGTGAATTTCTGCAAAACATCACATCACATAAAAATCATCAGTAAATTTTGGGATTGATTCTCCAGTCCACATTGTTGGATGTATTAAAGGTAGATCTGAGAAATGGGTCCAACCTATTTCCCATATACTTCACTTACCTGAGAGTTCAATAGAGGCAGCATATAAATATTGTGGTTGGAGATTTAAGGTCTCTTTATCATCAAATTTGGTGCATTCTCTTGCTCCATGTGTCACTTAGTAGTGGTAAAACCTCTATCATAATATCTAGAAAAATTTTTTTGAAATTGAGTAGGTTTATATAGGGATGTGTTTCCCTTTTTATTTTTATTTTTCTTAAATTGTAGAAAAAATTGATCTAAACTGGAGAATTATTAATCTTAAATTTTAGACAATGTCCCTAGCATTGTACAAATATTTAAATTATAAGAAGTAACTTATTAAATATTTCTATTTGTCCAGGAAGATTAATAAAGATTAAATGTTGTTAGGTTGAACAGAGAATTACAATAAGATAAGGCCCAGGTTCCACCAAATATAAGGTTTGATTTTTTCTCTAATGGTGGGCTGAATTACAGAGCTATAAAATGCACTCAGTACAGACACTGGAAATTAGTCTCATGACCTATTTGTTTTATAGGCAATGGCCTTATTCTAAATTAACTTAAACTAGTATATTAGACTTGGTAGTATTTGTCAGGATAGTGATTTAATACATTATATAAAAATCTTAGAATTCATGTCATTGATCCAGCAATTATATTTTAAGTGTTCTATGGAAAGATAATTATTACATATAAAGATATAGTTTTATAAATGTTTAATAACTTTTTTAAAGTAGTAAAACTAGTCCAAATGTCCAACATAGGGTTTTGTATAAATAAAATATATGATGAAAATCTGGCATTAAAAGTAATGTTGTAAAAGACTACTAATTGTGTGCAACCTAAAACAATGTTATAAGTTTTAAAATGAACAGTTTACTTGTGTATATACAAAATATGTATACCTCTGAGCTTATGTGTAGAAATCAGTTTATAAGATTTAGTATATGTTAATAATAATTGTTAGAACCTCAAAAAATACTTTTTCATGTACTTAGTTTTTCCAAAGTGGATCTTTTGAAAAAATACATGGAAGATACCCTACCCTTGAAATGATCTTTAGCCTATTTATCTGAATATTATTTTATAAAACCCCACATATAATTCTTTGAATTAATATAAATTAAGTAGCATAATCTAATATTACATCTGAAACATGAAACAGACAAGTCAAGAACTTCCATCCCCTCTTGGGGAAAGGTGTCAAAATACTTTCCATATTGTTATACTTTAAATAAGCCCAGGTCTTCTGAATGTCCTCTAAAAAATAGAGCTAAGTTTAATTTTAGTGTAGAGAATAATATAAAAACTGTACAACTTATATTTGTTTAATTTTAAAATATTAAATGATTCAATAATCTTTTAAATTAATTTATTTTTATTATATAAGTTTATAAGAGACCATCATAGTAAAAGATTTAGTGTCAAGCATCAGTTTAATAACACATCTCTGTAAATCTAATATTTTAAAGACATCTTTATCAGGAAAGCAAGAATATAATTAATGAAATAAGTCAGTACTATTTACCATGGTTAATGAAAACATAGTGATTGATACTTCATATTAATTAAATTTGGCTTTAAAAGAGAAATTTAAAATTTGGAATGGAAGTTTGTATATTAAAATAAATTACTGTTAAACCAAATTGTATAAACCAAAATGTCTTTGAAATTAATATTTTTAAGTAATAGAAATTCAACAGTCTTAAGAAATTATTTTCTTAGGATGAGAAATTAATGTTTCAAGTATTTTATTTTTCTTTCATTCTTTAGAGGGTCGAATTAATAGGGTTTTGTGAAAAGTTCTTATCTATAATTGTAAGTACCTTTATGATAGAAACTTTGAAGAATAAAATACTTAGTAATCCTAGCTATTTGTGTTAATTACATATAGCCAATTTTACTATATATATAACCAATTATATGTAGTCAATTTAATTGCATGTAAATCTTTCAAATATTATTTTTCAGAAACTTTGTTTTAGTTTTTACAACATGTTATAGTCTTCTATTTTATCAGGTGAAAAAAAAATTTTAGGCACTTACATATTACACCTAATAGTCTAAATGGTAATATCTTGGTTGTCTATGAAAACATAGAGAATAGAGGAATTTTAGACCTTCTTTTATTAAACAAATTACAAATAAGTCTAATGTTTAGATATATTTTTGTTAAGAGAATCTTATATTTTCATATTTATTACGATGTTCCAATTGACTATCTTTTAACATTCCATTCTTTTAAATCAATTAAGTGTCTCCCAAAATAAAGGCTTATGTATTTAATTTTATTCACCTCAAATTAAATTTATTTATTCTTAATTGCAAAAGTGAAGCTATCAAACAAATGTAAATAAAAATACTAATAATTTCTTACCTGTTTAAAAGAAACATTAGAAACAAGGGTTATAGGTCTTAAATATTATAGAATATAGCAATATTATTATTTCTTTGAACACCTGGAAGAATGACAATTAATTAAGAAATTTTTTACCTGGAAATGTAAGTTAATAAGCATAAAGAAGACTTTTATTTTTTGCTTACTCAATATAAATCAAATCTCATTTATTGACATGAATTAAGGTTATATGGATCTATTTTTATTTTAATTCTAAAATGTGAACATTCTCATTTAACTGTAAGTAACTTTTGAAATCATGTAAATATCATCATTGTGTGCACACATTTATAGATTTTCAAAATAGGAAACTTTTATAATTTATTGTGAGTAAGCAAAACTACATAGCAATGAAAAAACATGTATTATACATTGATTATCTTGTCTAAGAGTTTAAGATATAAAAATATTCGAAATATTTTGGGTTTCTGGCTTTTGTCTTGATGGTTGTTATTCACCTTTAAAATCATCCCTAAAAAGCAAAAGATTAATCCAAAAAAAAGTACAATCAGAAGATCTCTTATCATCTTCTGAAAATCTTTTCTTTCACTTTTTAAATTTTTCTCTTGGGTTCGAGTGCTCCTAGTTAACCTGCATTTTTCTTCATTTTCATTTCAATGTAAGCCTTCATTGTGACCTGTAAGGAACTAAAAGAAAGATGATTGGTTCCAGAAAAGCTATGATGCTGAGAAAATTTTAATCATTTCTTATTTTTAGGACAGGTTTGGATGACAAAGAAAATTATGAGACCTTATTTTCTCTTACTTTTGAGAATGAAGCTGCTATGCTAATCTTCTTATTGAGATATTCCATTGACTATACATCATTTGTCTATGACTGTCTTTCAGGTCTTTTGGATGAATATTTTCAGGTTTATTTTTCTCTCAGTGACAAACAGGTTAAATCTTTTTCATCAGGTAAGCTGAGAACAGGGTCTTGAAGTAAGGTCCATTTTGGATATTTTATGAACCATTAGTATGTTTTGGTTCTCACATCAGGGAAGTTGCTTCTTGATGTAGAGTTTTCTAGGGAGCCTGTAAAGATTCTTAGATAATTCCCTGTACCCAGGAATCCAAGGCCTACAGTATCCAGTTATCCCCAGGAAGTCTCTGTAATGACCTTGATTTTTCTCTTCTGTGGTAATACATAAAGGATGTCATCTACATATTGGAGAACATTACAAATGTTTTATCTATGAATTTTGTTAAGTCCTTAGGGTTTCTCTGTACAGGTGAGGGCTATCTTCATTTCTTGAGGCAACAATGTCCAGGTTATATGTTACAAAGTTTGAAAAAATTTCCTGTGGCCCCTGACAAATTTTTCTGGGTTCTACAGTTTTCTCTCTCTTGGTAGGTAATTCTCTCCATGTTCTTCATGACTATGTACTTATTTAAGCATAACTTTGTAAATCATAAGTCAATTGCTGTCTCAAATCAGCAAATCATTTTGATACAATAATCATAGCCAAGATAATCTGAACTCCATTCAATTTATCTTCTCTAAGAGGAAGTTTGACACTTGTTATAGAGAAAAATCAAAAGTCATGATTATCTGTACATACACAGAAAGACATTTTACATATATATGTATACTTGATGGTTTCTGCATCCTATTACATTGCTTTTGATTAATGATCATTTTACACTTGTTTATCAATTATTAAGTATGAACATGAACAGTGGATAATATAAAACAACTAGCTTGTCATATATATGAAAGGAGTACCAATGAAACACATTTGAGTGGAATTGACCTGAGGATGTGGTGGGGAGCACAGCACAAATTCCCAGAACAGATCTGGAAGTCTCAATTGCTAAGGTGTGGGTTCTTCATGTGAGAGTGTTCCTGTCTTACTACTGGAAAATAAAGATGCACTTTAATTTTTATTAGAAAAAGTTATTATGGAGCCTGGTTTAGTGTACTGTGAAATGCTGAAAAACTTGTCGATACTAAATACATTGTACTTGGTTCAGGAAAGAATTTCAGACACCTTATAGTTTTTGGTATTTTTTTAAAATTTTTAATTGAGTGATAGAGACAATGTATAAAAAATAATAATTTTCAAGTGCCTCTTCAGTTACTTAGCCCATTTATTGATTGAGTTGTTTTTTTGGTGTTAAGTTTTTATAGTTCTTTCTACATCCTAGAGATTAATGCTTCATCTGAGGTGCATGAGTCAAGATTTTTATCCAGTAGTTAGGTTCTCCCTTCACATTACTGATTGTTTCTTTGTTGAAAAGAAGCATTTTAGTTTGAGTCTATCCCACTTATTGATTCTTGCTTTAACTTCTTGCACTTGAGGGGTCTTCTTCAGGAAATCAGGTCCTAGGCCAGCATGGTGGAGAATTGGCCTATTTTTTCTTCTAACAGTCACAGATTCTCTATTCTGTTACCTAAATTTTTGATCCATAGTGAGTTGAGTTTTGTTCAGGTTGAGAGATAAGGGTTGAATTTTATTTTGTTGCATGTGGCTTTCCACTTTTCCCAGCACAATTTATTGAAGAAGCTGTCTTCTTTCCTGTGAATGTTTTTGGCACATTTTTCTAGTATGTGTTATCTGTATTTATGTGAATTCATCTCTGTGATTTCCATTTTGTACCACTGGTCTACATGTCTGCTTTTGTGCCCACACCATACTGTTTTTATTACAACAGCTTCAAAGTATAGTATGAGGTCTGGTATTGTGATGCCTCACCTTCACTTTTCATGCTAAGAATTGCTTTGGCTATTCTGGGTTTCTTATTTTTCCTAATGAATTTCATGATTTCTTTTTGGTATTATGAAGAATATCATTGGAATTTAAATAGGAGTTGCATTAAATTTGTGTAAGGCTTTTGGTCATATCACCATTTTGACAATATTAATTCTGTCTATCCAGGAACATGGGAGGTCTTTCAATTTTCTAAAGCTTTCTTCAATTTATTTCTTTAGTATTCACAACTTCTCATTGTGGAGGTTTCACCTCTTTTGTTAGATTGATTCCCAAATATTTTTGAGGTGTTTTTAAATGGGGTAGTGTACTTTATCTCTGTTTCAATGGATTTATTACTGATGTAAAGAAATGCATTTTACTTATGGGTATTGATTTTATACCTGCTACTTTGTTGAATTCATTTACTACTTCTAGAAGATAATGCTGGATGTTTTGTGGATCTTCCCATTATAGAATTATATCATTGGCAAAGTGTCATGCTTTGAATTCATATATATATATATATATATATATATATATATATATATATATTCCTTTAATTTCTACCTTCTGTGAAGTTGCTCTGACTAGTTTCAAGGACAATATTGAATAAAACTAGTGAAAGAAGTCATTCTTGTCTTTTTCTAGTTTTTAAAGAAAATGCTTTCAATTTTTTTAAATTTAGAATCATGTTGTTCTTTGGTTTAGCAATATGATTTTTAAGATTTTGAGGTATTCTCCCTATCCTCCCTAGTTTTTCCAGTGTTTTGAACATAAAAGGGCACTGTAGTTTGTACTGTACTTTGTCAAATAATTTTTTTGCATCTATTAAGATGATCCTATGATGCCAAAATTTTATTGAGAATTTTTGCATCTATGTTCATCAGAGACATTGGTCTGAAATTTTCTTTCCTTGATGTGTCTTTGTCTGGTTTTGGAACCAAGGTGATATTAGCCTCATAGAATGAGTTTAGAAGGGTTCCCTTCTTTTATATTTCATGGAAATATTGAGGAGTATTGCTGTTATTTCTTCTTTGAAGGTCCTGTAGAACTCAGCTGAGAATCTGTCTGGATTTGGGCTTTTCTTAATTGGTAGATTTTAATGGTTTTTTCCTGTTCAATTACTTGAAATATTTCCATTCATACCATGTTTGACCTCTTGATTCATTTTAGGTAGGTCGTATATCTGTAAATTTGTCAATTCCTTCAATATTTTCTGTTTTATTGGAGTATAAATTTTTTATAATATTTTCTAGTCATCTTCTGTATTTCAGTAGTGTCTGTTGTGACATTTTCTTTTTCACTGTATATTTTTTAGTTTCTGTTTTATCTTTTTCTCTTTGTTAGTGTGTCTAGGGGTTTATAATATTTATTTTTTTTCAAAAAACCAACTTTATGGTTTTTCAATTTTTTTCATTTTTTTGTTTGTTGAAATTTCATTGATTTCAGCTCTTATTTTAATTATTTATTCTCTTCTCATTTTTGATGTTGGTGCACTTTTCTTTTTCTGGGGTTTTGAGATGTAATGTTAGGTCATTTAGTTGTTGACTTTTTATTCCTTTAATAAATGAGCTCAGTGCAATGAACATTTCTCTTACTACTTTCTTCATAGTTTCCCAGACATTTTGGTATGTTGCTTTGGTATTCTCATATAACTCTAAGCATTTTTTTCATTTTATCCTTGATTTCTTCTACTATCCATCCATCCTTCAACAGTGTATTATTCAATATCCATTGATTAGAGTAGTTTCCATTTTTTATCTTTGATTTATAATTTGAGTTCATTATGATCTCATAGAATGCAAAATATTATCTCCATTTTTTATATTTACTAAGAATTGCTTTGTGTTGTAAGGTATTATCAATTTTAGAGAAGAATTCATGTGCTGCCAAGAAAAAATTGTATTCACTTTTTGATGGATGAAATATTCTATATATGTAGATTTTGTCTAAATTATTGATTATATTATTTAATTCTACAGTTTCTTTGTTTAGTTTTTCTCTAGAAGATCTGTCCAGTAGTGAGAGAGGTGTGTTATAGTCACCCAATACAATTGCATTGTTGTCTATTTGGTTTTTGAAATTGAGAAGAAATTTTGATATACATAGATGCTCCATTGTTTGGAGCATAAATATTTACAATCACTGGATCTTGCTGCTGTGTAACTCTCTTCAGGGAATGAAATAACCTTCTGTGTCCCTTCTGATTAACCCTGGCTTAAAGTACACTTTATCTCATATGAAGATGGAGATATCTGGTCAGTTTGGGTCTCTATGTCCAGTGATTCCAAGACTGGTTCACTACAAACAGAATGGTAATTATTAAGATACAAACAACTCTAAATGTTGGCAAAAATGTGGGGGAAAAGGTCCACTCATACATTGCTGGCAAGATTGTAAAATCTTTAAAAAATTATGGAAAGCAGTATGGAGATTCTTCAGAAAATTTGGAATGGAATTACAATTTGACATAATTATCCCACTACTTGGTTTATACCCAAAGGACTTAAAATCAATATACTATATGGACACAGCACTATCAATGTTTATAGAAGCTAAATTCACAACAGCTAAACTATGGAACCAACTTAGATGCCCCTTAACAGATGAATGGATAAAGAAAATGTGATATATAATATATATATATATATATATATGCACAATCTTTTCAATGACATATATATGCATATATATATCATATATATGTACATACATACATACACATACACACACAGAATGGATTATTAGTCAGCTTTAAAGAAAAATGGAATTCTGGCATTTTCTGGTAAAAGGGTGAAGTTAAAGAGTACATACTAAGCAAAATTATCTAAACCACAAAAAAAAACCAAAAGATGAATGTTTTGTCTGACATGTGGAAGCTAACTTACAATATAGGGGGAATAGGGAAGAATAGTTACTCTATTTTAGACAGAGGAAAGTGAAGGAGGAGGGGAAAGAATGACAGTAATCTGAGACAGACATTATTACCTTATATAAATGTACAACTGTGACAGATGTGATCATGCAATATGTATAATCAGAATAATGAGAGATTACACTCTATTTATGTGTGAGCTATCAAAATGTATAAATATTTTCTACTGTCATGTACACCTAATTAGAACAAATTTTTAAAAATTAAAAGTAATTCTTGAGTGGCATCCATTTTCTTTCCAAGTTTGAATGTGCAGTTATATGACATCCTAGCTTTGAGAAGCAGTCTTGAGAAAAGAATTGAGATATGAATTTGCTTCCCCTATACAAAATTTGCTTCTTTCCTTTCATGAAATTTAAGATTTTATCCTTATTTTTTATTTTTGTCATTTTCATTGTTATGTGTTTCAGTGCAGGTCTGCTGTAGTTTTGTACATTTGAATTCTTGTAAGTCACCTGTATTGATTTCCATTTCATTCTTTAGGACTGGGAAATTTTCTGATATTATGTCATTGAAAAGATTGTTCATTCATTTGGTTTGTATCTCTGCTCCTTCTTTTATCCTGACAACTCTTACATTTGATCTTTTCATGTTTTGTCATAATTATTGAAAATTATCTTCATGGATTTTTATCACATTCTCTGCATGGTTGACTTTTTTTCAATATTTAATATTTTGTCTTCATTGTCTTAGATACTGTCTTCCAAATGGTCTAAACTGTTGTTGCTTTCCAAATAATTTATAATTAGATTTATTGATTCCTAAATTTCAATAATTTCTGCTTGTTATTTTTTTTCATAATCTCTAACTCTTTATTGAAGTGATCTTTCACATCCTCTATTTTCTCTTTGATTTCACCCTTTACACCATTATTTACTTCTCAGATCAGGTTAACTATGTTCATTCTAAATTACTTCTTGGACATTTCTTCTATTGTGTTGTCAGTGACTTCTCTTATTGGGGCATCTTGGTTTGATTGTGGCATATTGTTCCCTTGTTTCTTTTTGTTACTTGTGTGTTTTCCCATCTAGTTGTATAGTTCTGAGGCAGTTCAGCTTCTACCCTGGCACTAAAGATTTCCAGTATCCTGCCTTTAAGAGGGAGAACAAAACCAACAACACCCAGCACAAAAAATGTAGAAGTTCAAATCTAATAGCTCCCAGTAAGTCATCCACTGCTCTCTTCCTATAGACATTAATAATGAGTTAATTCACTGTCAATAATAAAATGGAAAATTTGCCAATTCATTTAAAATCTCAAATATTAGACAAAGGAAGAACAGAAACAGTGCAGGAAATGGTGTTCATGAAGAATAAAGAAAGACGTTAGAAGAAAAACTTAACAGGAAGATTGGAAGATGATACAACAGAGATTCATTTTTTAGTGGAGAAAAGTGAGAAAGGGAAATTAGAAAAATATACAGGTGAGAGGAAGAATACACAAAAAGAGAAGAAAAAAGTAAAAATTTAAGAATGTACAGAATACACAGCAAAAATGCAAAACACCATGCATATATCACTGTCCTCAAGCTTGAAAAAACATTCTGCTCCAAATATGGTGGAAGGAGATGTTAGAGATTTAAAAAATAAAAATAAGATAAATCTTGGTGGAAAATTGAACAACTGTCTTTGCCAGTAACCAAAAGTTTCTTAACCCTGCCTCTTAATTTCCACAAGGCTTCCTGGCCCAGACAGGCCCTGGCTGACCCAGTAAATATCTCACTGATGTGGGCCTCAGAGGTTCTGGTTTTGGTCATATTGCAATCTCAAGATCACAATGCCACTTGAATATGGAAAAACACCACCAGGGTTGAGTAATTCTGAGAGAGAGTAATTAGATGGCAGCAACCTGCATTTCCAGAAGGAATACTCCAGTTGTTGCCAGAGCTTTAGGCACCCCAACATTGAATCTCTAGTTCCTGGTCAGTGTCCCCAAACAGGGGCAACTGCAACCCTATATGGCTGTAGCACCAAAACTTTCTGGCACCCCAGAAAAACCTCAGGTTCTGGCCAGAGTCTCAAATTTGATGTGACCATGTTCAACCAACCCTGATGTCTCCCTGGCAGTGGACTTCCGGGCAAATGTGGAAATGATAGCAGCAGGAGATGGCAGCAGCAGGCAGGGGATCAGCAGCAGCTATAGATGTCAGTGGTGATGACAGCAGGTGGTGACACTGAGATAGCAGTGGCAGTGGGGTTAACTGTAGCTGCAGTTGCAACAGCACCCAGAGTAGAGACCCTCAGGTGGTCTCCAGTGATTATCAGTGGCTTTGATGGCAGTGCTGCCAGTGGTAGCAGCAGTGGTAACAGCAGTGAACATGACAACCTGAGATCCCAGGCTGCATAGAGGGTAGTAGACATCTGAATGATCACAACTGGGACAGCAACAACAGCAACAACACCTGAGACAGTGGCATCAGGGGAAGGTCTGTCCCAAGAGAACACCTCTGGGCTGTGGTAGCAGTGCCTACAGTAGGAGCACCAGGGTAAAAACCTCTGGTGGTCAGCATTGGCATGAGCAGCAAAGGCACCCATAGAATACACCTCTGGGAATCTGTGGCAGGGGCCTCAGGGGCAGCAGCCCCCTGTGACCCAAAGAAGATCTCATTTATAGATTTTAAAATCAACATATTATAGATATACTTAAAATTGAATTTCACTGTACTTTATTCATATGTGTACATAAGAGAATTTGGTTTGTTTTATTCTACTTTTCATCTCACTTTTTTCTTTCCTCCTTCCATATAACCCCTTCCTCTACTCCACAAATGGCTCTTCTATTTTTATTGAATTGCTCCTTTTTTATTATTTTATCTGGCATTCACATATGAGGGGAAATATTTGACCCTTGGCTTTTTTTTTTAGTTCACATAGAATCATGTTCTCCAGTTTCATCAATTTTCCACAAAATTCCATCATTTTATTCTTCTGTGTGACTTAGTATAACTCCATTTGGTATGTACAACCATATCATTTTTATCCCTTAGACTGTTGATGGGTATGCAGGCTGATTGTGTAATTTGGTTATTGAGAATTGTGTTATTATAAATGCTGGTATGACTGTGTCTCTCTATAGTAGACTGATTTTCAATCCATACATATATTGAATAGTGGGACAACTGGGTGAGATATTGCTCCCATTCCAAGTTTTGAAAGGGATAGTCATACAGTTTTCCAGAATGGTTATACTTATATGCTGCCCAACAGACACTGCATAAGTGGACATTTCCCCCACATTATCCTTTTGTTATGTTTTAAAATTCTTTTTAGATATACTTGACAGTAGAGTGTGTTTAACATATTATAAAACATGGAGTGTAACTTTTCATTCTTGTGCTGTACATGATGTGGAGTTACACGGATCATGTATTCATAAAGAAACATAAAATAATGTCTGCTTAATTCTATTGTCTGTCATATTCCCATCCACCTCCTTTCCCTTAATCCTCCTTTCTCTAATTCAATAAATTTTATTCTTCCTTTCTTCCCCTAAATGTTCTGATATGTGGATTCCCACATTATTCTTGATAAATGCTTTTTAAGTGGAGTGAGATAAAAATTTTCATTTATTTCCTTTTGAATTTAATAATTTTATTGAAGTATAGGAGAAAAGCAAGGGCACATTAATAATAGACTATCTTCTCCATGTAATTTTGATTTGCATTTCACTGATTGCTGGACATGTTGAACATGTTTCCATATATATGTTGGCCATTTTTTTTTTTATTTTGAACAATGCCTGATTAGAGATTTTTGCCAATTTATTAATTGGACAGGTTTATTTTTTAATTCTTTTTGTATTCTGTATATTAATTTTATGTCTAAGGAGCAGATGGAAAATATTCAATCACATTGGTATGCGCTCTATTCACATTCTAATTTCCTTCATTTTACAGATGAAGTCAAATTTGATTTTATTCCCATTATTGATTATTTTATTTCTTGTGCTTTCAAAGTCTTGTTTAGGAAGTTGATGCTTTTGTCAATATGTTGGAGTGTTGGGCCTGCATTATCTTTAAGCAGATGTAGAGCTTCTACCCTAATTCCTAAGTCCTTGATTCACTGGAGTTGGCTTTGGTGCAGGGTGAGAGATAGGGATGAGTCTTTTTTTTTTTTTTTCCTACATATGAATGTAGTTTTCAGAGCACCATTTGTTAAAAAGTTTTATTTTTCTCCAGCATATATTTTGGCACTTTTATCACATACCAGTTTATACTACATGTTTTTTTTTTTTCTGTGTTTTATATTCCATTGGTCTTAAGGTAGGTTTTGGTGCCAAAAGAATGCTGTTTTTATAATAAAACTCTACAACCTGAATGGATATCTGTTATTGTGATGCTTTCAGCATCACTTTTTTTTTTTTTTTTGGAGTTGCTTTTGCTATTGTATGTCACTTATTTGTCCAAATAAATTTCAGAACTGCTTTTCTGTGGGTGTGTATTGTGGAAAATGCCACTGATAGTTTGGTTGGGATTGTATGGGATCTGTTTACTGCTCTAGGTAGAATAAAATTTTTGTTAATATTAGTTCTGCTTATTCAAGAACTTGGGAACTATTTCTAACTGAGAAGGTCTTCATTTTTTCCCTTCAATGCTCTGAAGTTTTTTTTCTTGATGTCTTTCACCTCCCAGGTTAGATTTTTTTCCTAAGTACTTTTTTTAGGATATTGTGATTGAGATATTTTTCCCAATTTCTTTATCAGCAGGTTTTCTCTTGCAATGTAGGAATGCTATTCATTTATGTATGTTGTTCTTGTATATAGTTGCTTTAGTAAATTTGTTTATCAGCTAGAAATATGCTAATGTGGCATTTTAAATCTTCTACATAAAGGTATATATCATCAGCAAAGAGAGACAAATGGGCTTCATTTTTCCTATATGCATGCCATTAGATTTCTTCTCTTGCCTGATTTATCTGGCTTGAATTTCAAGTTGAATAGGAGTGGTGAGAGCTTATATCCTTGTTTTATTCTTGTTTTAAGAGAAAATGCTTTATTTTTTCTCCATTCAATATGAAGTTGGCATTTACTTTCTCATACACAGCTTTTCCAATGCTGAAGAAATTTCTTTCTATCATTATTTTTAGAAGGTTAAACATCAATGGGTGCTGGATATTGTCAAAAGGTTTTTCTGCATCTGTTGATATAATCATGTAAATTTGTATTTAAATTTGTTTATGCAGTGAATTACACACACACAAACACATAGTAATATATAAAAATTATTTCATATGAGCGTATATAAAGTTTATTTCTTGATAGTGTGAATTTAACCTAGGGATTATTTGATGACTAGCAAGACATGCCACTAGCCACTTTTTAAATTCTTTCCACATTTTTATTATCACATTAGAGTTTTACATTATCATGGGATTTATTGTTACATGTTCAACTATTCATCCAATATAAAAATATGCAAAATCTTTCCTGAGTTTCCCATTTCCTTTCCTTTCCCATACACCAGGTCCCTTATCTCCTTTTTTATTTGTTCTTTTTTGACATATGTGACTGTAGAGTATATTTTGAGATATTGTACATGCATGGAATATAACTTTTTCTAATTGGGATCCCATTTTTGTGGTTGTATATAATATGGACTTTTACTGTTCATGTATTCATAGAGGAATATAGAAATGTTATGTCAATTTCATTTTCTGTTCTCATGAAATTCACTTAAATTCATTCCCCTTTATCTAATCCAATAAACTTGTTATTCGTCCCCACCCCTTATTGTGTGTTAGCATCCACATATGACAGAGAAAATATGACCTTTGGTTTTTAGAGTCTTGCTTATTTCACTTAGCATGATAATCTCTACTCTACTCATTCACTGGTAAATGTCATGATTTCATTCTTCTTAATTGCACAGTAATATTCTATTGTGCATGTATACTATATTTTATTTATCCATTCATTTGTAGAGAAGCACCTATCATGGTTTCTTAGCTAAGTTTTTGAGAAGTGAGCTCCTATAAGAATTGATGTGACTGCATCACTGTAGTATACTGATTTTAAATCCTTTGGCTTTATACTGATGAGTGGGACACCTGGGTCAAATGGTCACTCCATTCCAAGTTTTCTGAGGAATCTTTATGCTGCTTTCCAGAGTACTTGCACCAATTTGCAGTACTACAAGCAATGAATGAGTGAAAAATTTTTACCACATTTTCACTAATATTTATTGTTACTTGTATTCTTGATAATTGCCATTCCAGCTGGAGTTGGAAGAAATCTCATTGCAATTTTAATTTACATTTCCTTAAATGCTGGAGATATTGTGAAATTGTTTTCATATATTTATTCACAATACATATTTCTTCCTTCAAATGCCTGCTAAGTTTCTTTGCTCATTTAGTGTTTGGGTTATTGTGTGTGTTTGTGTGTGTGTGTGTGTGTGTGTGTGTGTGTGTGTGTGTGTGTTTGTGTGTTAAGATGAAGGAGTGCCCCAAGCCATGTGGTTAGCATTGAAGGAAGATGTTTGACTATGGAACAGGCACACCTGTGTCCTCTCAGAAGCAGGAGGCACACCTCTGCTGTGAGTCAAATTCCTTTCAGGCACACTGACTGCAGGCACATCCTCTTCCCTTATAAGGAGTGAACATGAGCTCAGCACGAGAGATACATGCTAATACCCATACACTAGAAGGCACTCCCCTTGTCACTGATTGGCTGCTTGAGAATATAAAAGCTGATTGTTTCCACATTAAACTTGAGTCTGCATCACCTGAACCTAGCTCCTAGCCTGGTGTTTTCACCATCACACTCACATTTCTGAATCCTGCCAGGCTGCTCAGGGTTCGAATCCCAACATCTATGTTTACATATTTATATTACATCATGTATGAGGAGAGTCAAATTTTATGTAGATGGCAGTGTTGAAAACAGAATCAAAAATATGACACAAATACTTGACTGAGTATGAACATCTTAAACAACTTCATTAAGATATAATTCAATTATTCTAAAATTCAAAAATTAAGGTTGTACAATTCAATTCAAATATTCACAGATTTGTGAAACCATCACATATCACTTAATGAAAAATTTTATTATTTAAAGAAACATGTCCTTTGACCCTCTTTCCCTAACAATATGCACTCAAATGGAAATTGGTTTCTCTCAGTTTCTATAGATTATTTTTTTCTGGCATTATATATAATAAATGATGGAGTCTAAAAGTTCTAAACAACAATGTGTGACAAACTCCCAATCTGCAAGGGATTTGGAGTCCTACCTTTCAAATATATGGACACAGAACAAAGGCCCAGTAGTGGGAACCTAGGGTCATGGGAAAAATGACATTTTGTTACATCAGGAATATACATTTCCAACTGGTAGCTAGCAGGAGATGAAGCTCAGGATTCTTGGAGTGATGTTCCCATTTTACTGAGTAGGATAATAAAGGGAGGAAGCAGACCTTTATTTACAAACCAATGAATTTTAAAGTTTTTACTCTATGATAGTGGATTTTCTTAATTGGCTTTAAATCCTTGGAACCATTTACATACAATAACTATTTTGTTTTATGTGTATATTTATTTATGCTCACTGTTCTGAGAATTGAAGCAATGGCCTCAAGCATTTTAGTCAAGTGCTCTTCCACTGAGCTATGCCTTTAGTCCCTAGAAAGAATTTCAGTGGTTTTATTTGTTTGATTTCAGAATAATTTTGATCAATATAATGGTGTGTGGTTTAATAGTTACTCAACATGTAAAGCCATAAGTCTCTGTAGAAATTATAAATGACTGAGTAACTTTTAAATTATTTGTAATTATCACATAGCAATAACACATTAGAAAATATAAATTTCCAGTTGTCAGTATCCTGTAATAGAATCACACTTCTTATGCATATTAGAATCTTTGAAGATTCTAACACTACTTTTGTCACTATATTTAATGTTTTTATTTTAAGTACTATAATAGTCACCACATATTTATTACCTGGGAAAAATTAGTGTAAGTGTTGAAAGATGAACCTCAACATAAATCAGAACTGTTTAATATTTTACAATATAATAAGAGTTGAATAAAAACTGCCATTAGCTACAAAATTAATTTGTTAGATAATGCTGAGAAAATAAAAATAAGCATGAAATTAAATTGTTAATATAGTATTAGTGGATTTATTCTTTCTGGGAATCTTATTTGCAACATGCCAGATAAGGCTAAGTTATATTTTTTGATAACATCATAAACTTTGCAAGAATTTTAGTAAAACAAAATTCGTGTTGAGCACTCTCCATTGCTATGACTTTTGTTTCTTAGAATTAATTTTTCACATTTTAGATAAAATAACTGCCATATATTATAAAATAACTTCCATGACTTTGTTTTGTTTCACAATGGTTTTATAAAACATTTTTGCACTTATCATAATCTTATTTTCTATTTTTTTCTTCTGTATTTTTGGTTTATTAACTATTGATTTTTCTTTATACTATTTTCACACGTTTTCATTCTAGATTTGTATGTGTAAGCATGTGCTTGTGTGTGTGCACAGAGGTAATTGAATATATTGGACAAAGATTTCATCAAAAATAATACTTTGTGGAATCTTGATGCTTACTTCATATACTTAGTTCTTCTCAGACATGACTGCTAGTGAAGACCAAATGACACTTTCTCATTTAATTATCTTAATTATATTTCCCAATATTTACATACTGAATCCCTTGCCAAGAATGTGAAGAAATTTGGAGATGGGATCTTTAAGGAGGTAATAAAAGTCAAAAGAGATCTTAAGGTTTTGGCCCTAATTCAAATTGACTGATGTCTTAGGAGAGATTCCAGAGATGCACACAGACAGAGGAAAGATCATGTGAGCATGAATTAAGAAGATGCCTCTCCAGGACCAAAGAGGAGAAACTGAAGGGAAACCATTGTGCTAATTCTTTAATCTTGAAAGTTGAATTCCATAAATGTAAGAAATAAAATTGTGTGTTTTACATGACCCTCTCTGTGGTGTTTTATTATGGTAATCCTAGCAAATGTATTTGCTCCTGTCACCCTCAACATGATCCACACCTGAGTTATCAAATATAAAAAGAACTAAAAGCTGGATTAACGTAGTCAAAATACTTAACCAAGAAGAAAAGAAGAAAAAAAGAAAAAAGAATTGAACCTCTTCAAAAAAACCCATAAATACACAGAATAAAAACAAAAGGTACATATACATACAGACTTTAGAATCTATAATTTTGCTTAGTTTGCAGTTCAAATTTACCTTAAAATTACATAATAGTAAAATAATAGAGAATTAGATTTTGTGACTATACAGAATAAGTTGGAAATTAACCTTATCATGTGTTACAAAGTTTCATCAGTGTAATCAAAATGTGACTCAAATAGCAATTATGACTCTGTGTACCACTAAACACAAACTTGTAAATACAAATATATTTTTTCCCTTGGCACTAAATCCAGGGGGTACTTTTCCACTGAGTTACACCCACAGACCTTTTTTATTTTTATTTATTTTTATTTTGAGGCATAATCTTGCTAAATTGCTGGGGTAGCCTTCTGAGTGGTTGAGATATAAATCATGTGCCTTCAACACTATCTTGTAAACACTAATTTTTGAAATGCTACAAAAGAGTCATGTACAGTGTCAAGTACCTGTAATCCCAGTGATGCAGGAGTCTGAAGTAGAGGAATCACAAGTTTGATGGCCGTTTCAGTAACTGAGCAAGATGATTTCACAAAATATCAAATCAAAATAATTGGGAATGTAGATCAGTTTTAAAGTCTATGGGCTCAATTCACAGTATTGTAAAATAGAGTGACTAAATAAAAAAGCATAATATTTAATAAAAAATTTTCTTTATTGGGAACACTTTATTTAAGCAGAAACATCTTAATTTTCTATAGGCATAATATACATTGCCATGAAATAGCCATGAAAGAAAAAGATGTGAAAAAACAAAAACGAGTTCAAATTAGATCAATTTTTCACTTTTACAAATAAGTTAGATGATGTGGGATTCCATACAATCAGCTAAAATAGATAATGTGACCTTCAATGTATATGGAAAAAAGATTTTCAATGGTTGAAATTTAGTATATAAATCCCAAGTAACAAAGGGGTGATTATTCCCACTCATTCTGTTTGACATTCCAATTTCCCTCTTCACAAACATGGAAAGAACAAATTTCATCTCATAGGTCTCATAGCCTATTATAATTGTAATTCTTAGTCTCATCTATTGTGTTCCTTCCATGCAACATCCAATATTATTATTAAAAATTATTCTATTAATATAAATATTGCTTTATATTTTCATTACAATCATGGTTAAAATATTTGTTCAGTGTCTACTTCAACACCCTCATCTCAGTTTGCTTTTATCTCAGAAAGGTACAATACACTTCTATTAGTGTACCCATCAAATAACATCAATAGCTTCTTTATCACACATCACCTTTGCAACATCTATTCATCAAGATCAAATATCTGACATTATATCAATGTCATTCTCCTCCCAGGAAATAATTTAGTAACACCCATTAAGGATACACTTGTCTAAGACCTTTGGGTGTGCTTGATGGCACAAGTCAATAATTTCAGTGACTCAGGAAAACAAGCCAAAAGAATCACAAGACTGAGTCCAGTCCCTGCAATTCAGAAGGACCCCATCCTCAACTAAAGAAACAAACAATTGGGGCTATGGCCTAGGTGAACATTGCCCCTGGGTTGAATCCCAGGTGACAGAAGAGTATTTTAAATATTTTAGTAGGGGAGATCCAAGATGGTGGACTAGAGGGAGGCTACATTCCTTGTCGCTCCGTAACTCTGGTTTCAAACAGAGCATATCTGTTTCGTGGCACCTATCATCTGCCATTTTCCTGCCTCTTGCCTGTCCATTGCTTACCTTACACCTATCTGTAAGGAAAAATGCAACTTGGCTCAGGACCCACCGTGGCTCCAGCCCTTCTGGCAGAACAGGTGCTCTGCATGCCCGGTTTCAGTTGCAGCTCAACAATACCTCCCAGAAATCCATGACGGACACAGGACCTCACACAAGACACTTTATTATGTGGATGACTTGTGCATCCACTTTGGGGTTGGAAAAGAAGGGAAAGAGAGAGGTGGTGTGGATGCTTCTCCCAGATATTGGAATCTCCCAGGCTGGAAGGCACCAATAGCAGAGGAGAATACTTGCAAGCTGACCAATAGCTAGCTAGCATGTTCAGACTGACAAGTTAGGATGTAACGTGGGAAGCAGGAAATGGCTATAGCACAGGCCAGAGATTCCTGCAACATAAGGGGCAGGTGGAGCAACTTTCAGACTGGCAAGTTAAGTTGTGGTGCAATGGAAGGGGCAGGAGATCAGTTTGTATTACACTATCCATCACCCAACACATGAGGTTTACCTACTGATTGTCTGACAACAGTCAGCAAACTGATCACTGACTACCAGTGGAGCACCAGCTGCCTGCTGTTGTCTGGAAGTTCAGTGTTATGGTACCTGCAGGTTTGATTACACGTGGCTGCTGCCATTTTGAGACAAAAGGCAGGCCCCGTAGGACCCTGGCAGGACTGACTGAACCCCATCTCCAGGATCCCTCAGCCCGACCAATCACTCCTTGTCAGGGGTGGGCTCTGAGGGCCCCAGATCCGCACCATGGCCTGATCGCTAAGATGGCGCCTGGCAGCTTGCCAGACATAGCTGCACTCATAAACAAGTTTTAGGAAGTAACTCTGGTTGGCTGTTGTACATGAGGCGATCCTGGTATCTGCCTGGAGACTGTTCCTTGATAGGTTGACTTTCCTGGTAGTCTACTCTCTGTTAGGCTGATGTTCTCAATATAAGTCTGAGACTTGTGGAATAAAGCCCTTTTGGTTCCTGTGATCAAGAAGAGCATACTCGTTGTGATGGTCCCCGCAGGCGGTGGGCGATCATAAGTGGTGCCAAAACCCGGGAACTCGAGTTACAAAGAAGGAACTGATCAGGTAAATACAGGGAAAGTAAAGTACAGTTTGGCCAGGTTAAAGTTCGCGGGATAAGCGACGAGTTAAAGTTCGCGGGAAAAGTGACAGAGTTAAAGTTCGTGGGTTAAGCGACGCAGATTGAGTGTTTGTAAGTGCTTTCGCTTTTGTTTTGCTAGTTAAAGTGCTTTGCATTTTGTTAGTTTAATAGAGAAATATGGTCACTGAAATGTCACAAATGCACATGGAAGGTCCCTTAAAGGATTTGCTCCGGGCCAATGGAATTCCTCTTGAAACTAAAACAACCCGAAACTTTTTATGCACAGTGGAAGATATTGCGCCATGGTTCTTGGATGAGGGATTACTGAATATCCCTCAATGGGAGCATCTAGGGGAGGATTTGAGAGCGACAGAGAGAGTAAACCCATTACCCCTGGGAACCATGGCCATATGGATGCTAGTTAGAGGGTGTTTAGATACTCCTAATACCAAATGCAGAGAGGCCATAAAACAAGGGGAAGAGGTTTTGGAGGAAATAAAAGAGGAAAGGTCTAAAGCATCAGAAAGGGCATCAATAAGATCAGAGACAGACAAGGAAAATGAAACTGGGTGTGAGGAACAACTTGTTAGGAAGAGGGAAATCAGTTTAGAGGAGGGTCCCCCATTAGGAGTCTGCCCTACGTTATCCGCCCTTAAGGCCTGCTTCTCTCCAGGACCTCCCAAAGGGGGCTCCAAGTTTCTCCCCAAAGAGCTGCCGGCTAAAGAATTGCAGCTCCTCCCGTTGCATCTCCTTCCAGAAACTTGCCACATAGTAAACAAACCAGCCCAACCATCAGTGGCATGTCCTAGTAAGGAGTATGATATAGTAGCCCCAGTCCCCACAAATATTGGGAGATAATTGTTTCACAATTTTCTGCATCCAAACCTGAATTGATTACTAACCAGGATTAAGGGTTAAAATGCCCTAGACATCAAGTTTCTGCTGGAACATTTTATCCCCTTTCAGATCCAAATCTCAGTCAAGGCTTACATTGAAATGTAAATAGAGAAAGCCTGAAGGCTCAGTAGGAGACTGGTCTCAAACATCCCCCCCCAAAAAAAAGAAAAAAAGAGCAAAAAGTCTTACCTGAACTCCAGCAAAAGTAAATTTTATGGTGCTTTACTAAAGCAATTCACGGCCATATCATTTTTCCAGGACTCTTGTTTTTTTTTGAATTCTACATATTTTTTGAGCTCATGACTTTTTTGATCAGTTCTATTTTTTTTTTATTCAACTAGTGTTCTTGAACATCTGTTATATTGCAATGGAGATTCACCTATAAAGTTTCAAGGCCTTTGATTTTGTGTTATGTGTATGTCATGCTGTCTTATGTCATGTTTTGTCTGTATCAAAATTGAGCGCTCCTAAAATTAAAATTTAAAAATGAATCCAAATATTTTTAATTCACATGATTTAAAAAGGTTCGATTTAAATTGGGTAAAACTAATAGAAGTAAAATGTCTTGAAAATAACTTGCAAGTCTCTAGGTGGTCAAACTAATAAAATATTGATGTTAATAAAATGTCTAACATCAATTTTTCTAGGACTTTCCTCCAACAAGAAAAAGCTGGCAAATACTGTTCAGGACACTTGTCTAATATCTTGGGTTTTTTTTAAGAAAATAAGTGAATTAGAATTGACATGCATGGGATTACTCAAATGTGTGTGTACAGAAAATTGTTTTGTGTCATCACTAAACTAAAAACAAGGTTACTAAGAATTATGTCCTAACAGGTACAATTCTATACACAAAGTGCTTATGTGATAAAATACATGAGGGTCTAAATAGTGCGAAGAAAGTCTGTAAATAAACAAAAAGGGGGAATAGGGGAGACCTTCCAGTCCCCTAAAGATAAACTTTCTCTTTGCCTCTTTATTTTAAATTTTTTAACTCTGGATAATGAGGGTCGCTCTGCCGCTGAGAGACATGGCAATCATAAACAACATGATAGAGCAACGGTAAAATGGAAGGATGTTCTTACAGGACAATGGAACGGCCCGGACCCGGTGCTTTACTGGAGCCGCGGCTCGGTTTGTGTTTTTCCACAGGATAAAACATTGCCTATCTGGGTTCCTGAGTGACTAACTCAACCAGTGTCAACGCTACCAACAAAATGAAAATGCTGAACATACTCCTGATGACCATGATGCTCATAGCCTTTCCCCCCTTGAACTAACTTGCAACCTCTTTTTAGTCTCTTAGGAGGAACAGTTCAATTATGTACCTTTCCACCTACCCCAGTTTGTGTGTTTCCCCCTTTTTATGTTTCTGCTAACTATCGAAACAACTGCTTCTCTCAATTGTACTTCAGATTTATGCTATTCTCTCAATGTTGGAATGCTTCTAGGTTCCCGCTGGCAGTCTTAATGTGTGTACCTACCTTCCTACCAGTCCCAGTCTCTGTTACAGATGCAGAATTGCCAGTGTTACTATCAAGAAACAGGAGAGATTTTGGCATCACAGCGGCCGTGGTCGCCACGGTAGCAGTCTCTGCAGCGGCAGCCGCAACCGCAGCAGCAGCATTGACACAACCATACAGACAGCAACAACAATCACTTGGCCGAAAATACAGCTGCAGTCTTATAGACTAAAGAGACCCTAAACCAACATCTAACAGCAGGCATACTCCTTGTAAATCAAAGAGTGGTCTAACTACAAGAACAAGTGGATATCTTGCAAGAACTTTTGGGACTGGGATGTGTTTATCCTTTAAGAGCAGTGTGTGTCACTCCTATTGCTTATAATAACTTTAGCTCTGTGGTTATGTTATCTAAAAATCTCTCTGTCTACCTTACTGGTAATTGGTCATCTATGTTTGATAATTTAACCAGTCAGCTATGAGCTGAAATACTCAGAGTCAATGCCACCAGGGTTCAAGTTGCATCGGTATCCGAGATGTTCTCTTTGTTATCTAAAGTCCTGGGATTGACAAAACAGTGGGCTGGAACACTAGCTGTTCTGATTATTATCTGCTTAGGGATAGCCTATGTTATACGCAGCCAAATCAGAGCTCGCCAAGATGCCCGATGTCATCAACGGGTTATATTACAGACTTTGACAGCCATTGAGACAGGCACATCCCCCCAAGTATGGTTAAGCATGCTGGACCAGTAGTCAAAGACAGGTAAGATCTGTAGAAATGCATACCAACCTAAGACAGGATTCTGACACCTGGAGGTCAGAATTCCAATGACGGGTAAGGATGTAATTTGCCATGGACAACCTAAGACAGGCGTGGTCCCAAGTTATCTTTTCTTTATTTGAAGAATTAGGGGGAGATGTCAGGTGTGGGCTCTGAGGGCCCCAGATCCACACCATGGCCTGATCACTAAGATGGCACCTGGCAGCTTGCCAGACATAGCTGCACTCATAAACAAGTTTTAGGAAGTAACTCTGGTTGGCTGTTGTACATGAGGTGATCCTGGTATCTGCCTGGAGACTGTTCCTTGATAGGCTGACTTTCCTGGTAGTCTACTCTCTGATAGGCTGATGTTCTCAATATAAGTCTGAGACTTGTGGAATAAAGCCCTTTTGGTTCCTGTGATCAAGAAGAGCGTACGCATTGTGATTGTCCCTGCAGGCGGTGGGCGATCATAATTCCCTGCCTCTAGGGCCCTCACATCAACTGACAGTTCCCGACTGCCAGGACCCTCAGACCAACTGACTGCAGCCCTATCACCTGGACCCCAGACCAACTGATTGCGACCGGCCTCCAGGATCCCACAACCACACCAAACACACCCAACATCCAGGACCTGACCAACTGTATCCCGCCTCCAGGACCTCCTGCAGACCAGGGCCACAACCTGAACTGCAGCTCCCCATTTGCCAACACATTTCAAAGCCAGAGCAGCCATCTTGGATAATCCTGAAAGCCTCAGCTCCGATCTTTAGGTGGGGCAAAACCCATCCTGAGATGCCTGCTGGAGGCTTGAAGCTCATTGTTAGGTACCTCCCATGCATCAGGCCACTGAACTCTGAGAGATTTCATTACTATATGAATGTTATACTGTAGATTTACTTTTTTCTCCTTATTGAAATAGTTTAAGTTTTATTTCTTTAGTTTTCTTGCTCTCTTTTCCTTTTGTGTACCTGTTCCCTCAGTCTCTTTCTCCCTGTTTTGCATGCTAACATCCAGTTTCTTTTGATTACACTCTCACCCTTTCTATTATCTAGAACTTCTGTATATTCTTTTCTTATCCCATTAATAGCCACATTCTACATCCCTCTGCATCCTCTTTTTCCTCAATTTGAAACTTCAGACCATATTGCAAATCTGTTTGTTTTACTGAAGATAATATTTGAACTCATTCTGTTTATGATGACAATTTTATTATTGTCCTCATAGGAGCTATTTAGTCTAGGATTGCATAGTGTATAAGTTGAAGACTGCTAATATTGATCTCCCATTAAACAAAGGGTTTTGGAAACATATAGGGACACTATAGCCTATAGGGGGAAATCTGCAATACCCCAGATCTGCACTGCTAGATGGGAAGATACGTGAACATCATGAAAAAACAAGGGAAGAAAATGATCCAAAGAAATCTAGATTCTATATTAATAGAATCCAATGACAGTATGTTAGAAGAAATGTCAGAAAAGGACTTCAAATTATACATGATTAAGATGATTCATAAAGCAAAGGATGAGATAAGAGAGCAAATGCAGGCAATGAATGATAACACCAATATGCTGAAAGAGCAAGTGCAGGAAGCAAAAGGTCATTTCAACAAAGAGATAGAGATTCTCAAAAAACACCAAATGGAAATCCTTGAAATGAAGAAAACAGTAAACTAAATAAAAAACTCAATGGAAAGCATCATCAAAAGACTAGACCACTTGGAAGACAGAATCTCAGACAATGAAGACAAAATATTTAATCTTGAAAATAAAGTTGCCCAAACAGAGAAGTTGGTAAGAAGTCATGAATAGAATCTCCAAGAACTATGGGACATCATGAAAAGACCAAGTTTAAGAATTATTGGGATTGAGGAAGGCACAGACATATAAACCAAAAGAATGAACAACTTATTCAATGAAATAATATCAGAAAATTTCCCAAACCTGAAGAATGAAATGGAAAATCAAATACTAGAGGCTTACAGAACACCAAATGCACAAAATCACAACAGATCCACACCAAGGCACATTATAATTAAAATGCCTAACATTCAAAATAAAGATAGGATTTTGAAGGCCATGAGAGAAAAATATCAGATTACATATAGAGGGAGACCAATATGGATAGCAGCTGACTTTTCAACCCAGACTCTAAAAGCTAGAAGGGCCTGGAACAAAGTATTTCAAGCTCTGAAAGAACATGGATGCCAACCAAGAATCCTATACCCAACAATCCTATACCCATGGAAATGAAATAAAATCCATCCATGGTAAACAAAAGTTAAAAGAATTTACAAATAGAAAGCCTGTGCTACAGAATGTTCTCAACAAAATATTCCATGAGGAGGAAATGAAAAACAACAATGGAGGTCAACAAAGAGAGGAACTACCGTAGAGAAAAACCACTCAAAGGAGAAACCAAGCCTACTTAAAAACCAAAAATAAGCCAAATGACTGGGAATACGAATCATATCTCAATAATAACCCTGAATGTTATTGGCCTAAACCCATCAAACAAAAGTTATAGACTGGCAAAATGGATTACAAAGAAAGACCCAACAATATGCTCCCTACAAGAGACTCATCTCATAGAAAAAGACAACCACAGACTAAAGATGAAAGGATGGGAAAAAAACCTACCACACACATGGACTCAGTAAAAAAGTGGGTGTTTCCATCCTTATATCAGATAAAGTGGACTTCAAGCCAAAGTTAGTCAGAAAGGATAAAGAAGGGCATTTCATATTGCTTAAGGGAACCATAAATCAGGAAGACATAATGATAGCAAATATTTATGCCCCAAACAATGGTGCATCACTGTACATCAAACAAATCCTTCTCAATTTCAGAATTCACATAGACCACATTACAATAATTCTGGGTGACTTTAATACACCTCTGTCACCACTAGATAGATCTTCCAAACAAAAACCAACCAAAGAAACCATAGAACTCAATAAAACAATCAATAACCTAGACTTAATAGACATATATAGGATATTCCATCCATCAATGAGCAGATTCACTTTCTTCTCAGCAGCACATGGAAACTTCTCAAAAATAGACTATATGTTATGCTACAATGCAGCCCTTAGGAAATGCAAAAAAACAGAGATACTGCCTTGTGTTCTATCAGATCATAATGGACTGAGAATAGAAATCAATGACAAAATGAAAAACAGATTAAATAATATGCTATTGAATGAAACATGAATAACAGAAAACATCAGGGAGGAGATAAAAAACATTCTTAGATGTCAATGAGATTGATGATACAACATATAAAAATCTCTGGGACACATGAAAGTGGTACTAAGAAGAAAATTCATTGCATGGAGCACTTTCCAGAAAAGAATAAAAAGTCAACAACAAAATGAACTAACATTACAGTTCAAAGCCCTAGAAAAAGAAAAACAGAATAACAGCAATAGTAGTAGAAGACAGGAAATAATTAAAATCAGAGCTGAAATCAATGAAATTGAAACAAAAGAAACAATTCAAAAAATTGACAAAATGAAAAGTTAGTTCTTTGAGAAAGAAAACAAAATAGACAAACCCTTCGACACACTAACAAAGAGAAGGAGAGAGAAAACTAAATTACTAAAATTCGTGATGAAAAAGGAAATATCAAAACAGGCACTACTGAGATACAGAACATAATGAGAAACTACTTTGAAAATCTGTATTCCAACAAAATAGGAACTACCGAAGACATTGACAAATTTCTAGAGACATATGCTCCTCATAAACTGAACCAGGTGGACATACACAATTTAAACAGATCAATATCAAACAATGAAATAGAAAAAGCCATTAAAAACCTACCATCCAAGAAAAGCCCAGGACCAGACGGATTCTCAGCCGAGTTCTACAAGGCATTCAAAGAAGAACTCATTCTAATATTTCTCAAAGTATTCCAGGAAATAGAAAAGGAGGGTACCCGACCAAACTCATTCTATGAAGCTAATATCACCCTCATACCCAAATTAGACAAAGACACACCAAAGAAAGAAAATTTTAGACCAATATCCTTGATGAATATAGATGCAAAGATCCTTAACAAAATATTGACAAACTGTATCCAAAAACATATTAAGAAAATCGTGCACCACAATCAAATGAGGTTCATCCCTGGAATGCAAGGATGGTTTAACATCCATAAATCAATAAACGTAATCCATCATGTCAATAGATTTAAGGGTAAGAATCATATGGCTATTTCAATTGATGCAGAAAAAGCGTTTGACAAAATACAACACCCCTTCAAGCTCAACACACTGGAAAAAATAGGGATAGCAGGAACATACCTGAACTTTGGAAAGGCTATTAATGCTAAGCCAATGGCCAACATCATTCTTAATGGACAAAAACTGAAACTATTCCTTTTAAAATTGGGAACAAGACAGGGATGTCTTCTTTCACCACATCTATTCAACATTTCCTCAAAATTCTAGCCAGAGTAATTAGGCAGACTAAAGAAATTAAAGGGATACAAATAGGAAAAGAAGAACTTAAGCTGTCACTATTTGCTGATGACATGATTCTATATCTAGAGGATCCCAAAACCTCCTCCAGAAAACCTCTAGACCTCATCAAAGAATTCAGCAAAATAGCAGGCTATAAAATCAATATGCATAAATCTAAAGCATTTTTATATGCAAACAATAAAAGAGCTGAAAGGGAAATGAGGAAAACAGCTCCATTTGGAATAGCCTCAAAAAATAAAATAATTTGGAATCAATGTAACAAAAGAGGTACAAGATCTCTACAATGAAAACTACAAAACTTTGAAGAAAGAAGTTGAGGAAGACTTTAGAAGATGGAAAGATCTCCCATGTTCTTGGATAGGCAGAATTAATATTGTCAAAATGGCCATATTACCAAAAGTGCTATACGGATTCAATGCAATTCCAATTAAAATCCCAATGACGAACTTTACAGAAATAGAGCAAGGAATCATGAAATTCATCCAGAAGAATAAGAAACCCAGAATAGCTAAAGCAATCATTAGCAGGAAGAATGAAACAGGGGGTATTGCAATACCAGAACTTCAACTATACTACAAAGCAATAGTAACTAAAATGGCATGGTATTGGCACCAAAATAGACAGGTAGATCAATGGTACAGAATAGAGGACATGGACAAAAACCCAAAGAAATACAATTTTCTCATCCTAGACAAAGGTGCCAAAAATATGCAATGCAGAAAAGATAGACTCTTCAACAAATGGTGCTGGGAAAACTGGAAAACCATATGCAACAGAATGAAATTAAACCCCTATGTCTCACTCTGCACAAAAATCAACTCACAATGAATCAAGTACCTTGAAACCAGAGACCACACATCTTATAGAAGAAAAAGTAGGTCCAAATCTACAACATGTTGGCTTAGGATCAGACTTCCTTAACAGGACTTCCATAGCCCCAAAATTAAAAGCAAGAATCAATAAGTGGGATAGATTCAAACTAAATAGTTTCTCTCAGCAAAGGAAACTATCAGCAATGCAAAGAGAAAGCCTACACAGTGGGAGAACATCTTTACCACTCATACTTCATATAGAGCACTCATTTCCAGAATATATAAAGAACTCAAAAAACTCTACACCAAGAATACAAATACCCCATCAACAAATCGACTAAGGATATGAACAGACACTTCACAGATGATGTACATGCAATCAACAAACATATGGAAAATTGTTCACCATGTTTAGTAATAAGATAAATGCAAATGAAAGCTACACTAAGATTCCATCTCACCCCAATTAGAATGGTGATTATCAAGAATACAAGCAACAATGGGTGTTGGAGAGGATGTGGGGAAAAAGGTACACTCATACATTGCTGGTGGGGCTGCAAATTAGTGCAGCCACTTTGGAAAGCAGTGTGGAGATTCCTTAGAAAACTTGGAATGGAACATCATTTGACCCAGCTATCCCACTCCTCAGCCTATGCCAGGGTCCAGCCCTAGCAGGAATCCATGAGTTCCACACAGGTAAACGGGGCGTGGGGAGACAGCGTCGGCGATGGATGGAGAATGAAAGATACAGACTCTAATTCTGGTGCAATCACTCCCACTTTATTCTGGGGAAGACTGAGTTTATATACATTTTCTTCAGGTTACAATGGCAATCTTGTGGTTAATATTAAAGAAGTTTCCAAAGCATAGGCAGAAATTGTTTTTAACAAGGAACAGAAAGATTATGAGAAAACAGTAACCTTACAGATTATCCTTACCTAATCACAATTGTTTTAAGAATATCTAACTACGTCAATGAGCTAATACAATATTTATTTCCTTAATACCTAAACTCTATGTAACCTAACACTATTCTTTGTGGGGGCATCTGGAATTCCATCCAGTGCTTGACAAAGATCCTCTGGAGGATGTTTGCAAAGGCTCATCCTAAAAGGAATTGCCGGATGTTTTGCTCCGGAGCATGTGGTGTTTTTTCTGCTGTGTTTTTCTGATAATATATTACTCATTTCAGTCTGAACAGATTGCTTAAGGGGCCAAGGGGAATACAACAAAAATTCCAGAAAATATTACCTACAATCTGAAAAACGATGGGTCTTTACCAGTAACAAAATCAAAAATAATTTCACAACCGTGCAATGAGTACCTGAAAGCCTCTGGAGAAAATAGTTATAGATCTGCCTTTGTCTCCAACAGACTGGTTAAATTTTAACAATGGTTTTGTTTATGTGTGGTGGTGAAGTAAGAGCATAAGGTTGCAAAACATTCCTTCCTTCCTACAAGGAATATGTCACCCCTATAATAAACGTTGGTACACAATAACCATTGGGACCGCTGCCCTCCTGTAACCCTTAACTCAGCAATTTAGATATTTAGATATTAACCAGAGGGACCTAATAGAAATGGTCACATGAGGTTACTTGTCTGTCTCTTTAACTGTGAGAATAATAAGAATGGTCTTAGGTCACATAGAGTTTAGATATTAAGGAAATAAACATTGTATTAGCTCATCGACATAGTTAGATATTCTTAAAACAATTGTGATTAGGTAAGGATGATCTGTATGGTTGTTGTTTTCTGCCTATGCTTTGGAAACTTCTTTAATATTAACCACAAGACTGCCATTATAGCCTGAAGAAAAATGTATATAAACCCAGCCTTCCCCAGAATAAAGTGGGATTGATTGCACCAGAACTAGAGTCTGTGTCTTTCATTCTCCATCCATTGCCTGTGCTGTCTCCCCATGCCCCGTTTACCAGTGTGGAACCCATGAACTCTTGCTAGGGCTGGACCCCGGCAATTCTTATTACTCTCAGAGTTAAAGCAATAGAGAAGTAATCTCATGTGACCATCTCTAATAGTTCCATCTGGTTAATATCTAAATTGCTGAGTTAAAGGCTACAGTAGGGGAGCGGTCCCAATGGTTATTGTGTACCAACATTTATTATAGGGGTGAAATATTCTTTGTAGGAAGGAAGGAATATTGTGAAACCTTATTCTCTTACCTCACCACCACACATAAACAAAACCATCTTTAGAATTTAACCAGTCTGTTGGAGACAAAGGCAGTTCTATAACTATTTTCTCCAGAGGCTTTCAGGTACTCATTGCATGGTTGCAAAATTATTTTTGATTTTGTTAGTGGTAAAGACCCATCATTTTTCATATTGTAGGTAATATTTTCTGGAATTTTTGTTGTATTCCCCTCGGCCCCTTAAGCAATCCGTTCAGACTGAAATGAGTAATATATTATCAAAAAAACACAGCAGAAAAAACACCATGCTCCGGAGCAAAACATCCGGCAATTCCTTTTAGGATGAGCCTTTGCAAACATCCTCCAGAGGATCTTTGTCAAGCACTGGATGGAATTCCAGATGCCCCCGCAAGTCTATCCCCAAAGGACTTAAAAATCAGCATTCTTCAGTGATACAGCCACATCAATGCTCATAGCTGCTCAATTCACAATAGTCAGACTCTGGAACCAACCTAGATGTCGTTCAATTGATGAATGGATAAAGAAACTGTGGTATACATATACAATGGAATATTACTGAGTTATAAAGAATAATAAAATTATGGCATTTGCAGGTAAATGGATGAAATTGGAGAACATCTTGCTAAGTGAGATAAGCCAATTTCAAAAATCCAGAGAATGAATAATCTCACTGATAAATGGATGATGACATATAATGGGGGGTGGGAGGGGTGCAAGAATGGAGGAACGAGGGACTGTATAGTGGGAAAAGAGGGGTGGTAGGGGTGGGGTGAAGGATAAATAACAGAAAAAATATTTTAGTTATTTTTGAACATGGAATATTAAAATAGAATTTGTTAGATTTATCAGCATCATTTTAGTTTGCAGAGAGCTATCTTACCTTCAAGGTATAAGAGTGTCTTTAAATAATTTTTTAAATTCCACTTCAGCAAATTATCATTGACTGGGTCTATGTCTTTTATTTGTTCTTTTTAGTTATACAGGACAGACATATTTTGACATATTTATACAAACATAAAGAATATCTTATTCTAATTAGGGTCCTGGTCCTGATGTTGTACATGATGTGGAAATTCCCTGTGTTTTATTACTGTATGTACTTAGAAAATTTGTCAAACTCATTCCACTCTTTCCTAATTTTATCCCCCAGCCTTCCCTTCATTCTCCTTTTACTGATTCAATAAACTTCTATTCTCCCTCCAAACACCCACATTGTGTGTTAGCATCCAAATATCAATAAGAATGGTTGGCCTTTAGTTTGGGGAATTGGCATAATTAACAAGATAGTCTGCAAAAATTTTATTAGTCTTATGACTTATTAATATTCCATTGTGTATATATCACATCTTTTTTATACATTTGTCTATTGAAGGTCACTGAGTTTGGTTCCATAGCTTATATATTGTTAATTGAGTTGCTATAAATGTTGATTTGACTGTGTCCATGTACTATGCTGATTTTAACTATTTTGCTCTTTTTCAAAAGAGTGGTTTAGTGAGGTGAAATGAATTCATTCCTAGTTTTTTGAGGAATTACTTCATTGCTTTCTAGAATGGGTGTACCAATTTGCAGTCCCTCCATATATGTATGAGAGTACCCTTTTTCCCACACCCTTGTGAACATTTGTTGATGCTTGTGTTCTTGGTTGTTGTCATTCTGACTAGAGTCAGATGAAATTTCAGTGTAGTTTTAATACACATTTCTGTTATTGATAGAGATGTTGAGAATTTTTTATATATTTGTTGACCACTTCTATTTCTTTTTCTGTGAAAAGCCTCTTCTATTCCTTTGCATACTTATTGATTGGGATTTTCTATGGTTTTAAGTATTTTGAGTTCTTTACATACCCTGCATTTTAGTGCTATACCTGACGTGCAGTTGATAAAGATTTTCTCCATTCTATAGGGTCCTTATCTTATTTCTGTCCTTAATATCTCTACATTTAAGTTGTCTTTTAAGCCTTATATTTCACACCAACTTGAAAAATGTTTGTATTAGCCTTTCCTATATTTAAATGTGTGACTTACCTATGTCATGTATGGTGATTGCTTGTGCATCAGACCTCCAGTTACTGAACAGGTATTTGTAGGATGACCTGATATGTGATTCTAGGTCAAATCATGCATGTCACTCTTTTGAAGCTATAATCTACCCTGTCTGTTTTAATCCCAACCCAAAGATCAGCAATCAACCTAGGACCGCAGAGCATGGGCTACTTAAATTGCAGGAACAACTGCTTTCATGAGTGAGCATGGGAACAGGTCCTCAAAAACCAATAAATTGGGGATAAATGTGGACTCCAAAAGTAGAGAGCTGGTACTCAGTTTTTCTCACAGCTGCTGTTCATTCTAGATTGTGCAGCCAATTACCTGACTCTCATGTTGCTCAGTGCTCCATGATTATAAATATATTATTCTCTTACAATCCCCTTTTCCTTTTGTACTCCTCTTTATTTTCAACCCCCATATACTTCTTATGTATGTGAGCTTTTATGTTGCTCAAATTACTAATACAAATATATGTCTATAGTATACATTGTTTTTCTTTTGTTTATTTTTACTATAACTCATGTTTAACATAGATATTTGTGAGCATATTGGGATTAATTACTTGAAATTAAGTCTGAGATTATGATCTTTCAATGATTACTAGGCCACAGTTCTGAATTCTTTTTCTAATTTGAGGCTATTACAAATCCTTCTGCACTGAAGGAAGTTGCAAAGAACTTCAGGTTATTTTGTAATTGTACTCTCATGTAATATTCTTGAAAGAGAGATTCCATGAATCATTTGGTGTCTAGTTTTAAATTATTTTCACATAACCTGCTCTTCTTCACTTTCTTATGTAGCATTTAATATTATCCATTTATGTTTGTGACACTCATGCAGTCTTAGAGTTTTCATAGCTTGTTATTTTACATCATGTCTGGGGAATGAATTATAGCTGCACCCCATATCAAATGTCTCCTGCTATGATAAGGTTATATTTGTCCTTAATTATCTATATTCAGTCCTTAGGCATTTCCCAAAATAATGCCAAGTCCTTTCTAGAAGTTCAACAAGTATTCTTTCAAAACTAATGCTTTTTGATAAATGTCATTATCCAAAACTTAAGATAGTAAGAAAAGAAGAGCAAATCTAGTGGTTTAGAGGAAGTTGGCTTTGGGTTTGGAGTCAGGCAGAATTAATCCTGAATTCCAGACCAACTTCTTGATAGTTGAGGGATTTTGAACACATTTCTTTATGCTGGACTGTCATATTAACCTCACTCATAAAAAAAAAAAAATTGATACTGAGTGCCAAAATATCAGCAATTCTTTAGTCTAGCCTCTGTCCATAACATTTATTATGTGCTTTTACTCTTATATTTTGTCAAATTTCAGAATGCTGGATCTTGGTCCTCCTTATTTTCTATAACTCAAGAAAAGAAACAACCATTTGTGAGTATTAGTCAGACATATAGCTTCAAAAACTTTGAATGTTTCTCCTTTTTCTTTCATAACATTGCCATCTCCATGAGAATAAGCCCACATTAGTTAATTGAAAGATCACATGTTTAGGAAAATCATCAGGGTTTGCCTGCTCACTTTCTGATATTCAGTGACATTTTTAACCATCTGTTAAACAACCTGTTGCAGAAAGACCCCAGCAGAGACCAACCTAAATTGATGTTCAGCCCAATCTTGACTTGCTGCATTTCAGAGTGGTTTGCTGCTCAGTAATACATAAATAATACACACATTATAAGCAGGATGCAAAGATGTAATCATATGCAGAAGTTTTCTGGAAAAGAGCAGGTGCCTTATAGGTAGTAGTTTTCTTTTCTTCTGATTTAAATGTGGAGTTAAAATTCCTGATAGATTGTATTATGTGGATCTATGTGTAATACAGGTATAAGATTCATACTAAAATAATGTTTCCCATTCTATTTAAAGAAAAAATCATCACATTCCTGCCGTTGGGTTCAAGACCAAATTGCAAAGTAACATTTACTTTAATCTGTTTAAACCCAAAAGACTAGACTGCTTACATATCTGAAGATATGGGACACAAATCTCATGGGACACCCATGTTTCTTTGCTTTGAGATATTTGAAATGGGATTGGATATGCCCTGTATCAAGTGGGAAAATACAGTCTACTTTTGGACACTTTCTGGTTGAAACTTCAAGCTCTCTCAGGGTAATGTCTCTCCTGTTCTCTGACATTGAGTAGATTATTGTCAGCTAGTCACAATTGCGCCCACATGAAATCCCAGACAGTGGGAAGGTGGAGGTAGGAGGATTGTGAGTTCAAAATTACCCTCAGTAAAAATCAGGTGCTAAGCAACTCAGTGAGACTCTATCTTTATTAAAATACAAAGTAGTGTTGGAGATGTGACTCAGTGGTTGAATGTCGGGGTTGCGTACGAGCCCCTGGCCCTAGGTGGGGCCTGGCCAAGATGGCGCCTGGCAAGCTGCCAGTGTGGTTGGAAAACTGCTATTCTGTGTGCAAACAACTAACATCACCTTGAGGAAGTCTCAGTAATTGGTCAGGGCCTCTGCATGATTCTTGCATGATTCTTAGGTGCTCCAAGTTATACCCATATACGTCTATGTTCTCCCGACATATCATGAATATTCTAATTAGTTGATATAACCTATATAAGTGACAATAACTTCCCTAAAAGGGAAGAAGAATCTGCAGTTAATAAAGAAGTTTGCCACCCATCACGTCTCCGGGTCGTTCTTGCTGGCGAGAATGACAGGTGGCGCCGAAGCCCGGGAATCTTACGTGCCGCAGAGAGGTGAGTGAGGTGAGTAACGATCCGTGAAAGTGTGCACCTAGATCTGTCAGTGGACAGGGAAGTTTCCTAGAGATGAGAATATTGTGATTGTGACAAAGTTCCTAGGAACGAGAAGTTAAAGTTTCCTCAAAAAATGGGGAACGAGGTTGCTAGATGTAGAATGGAAGGTCCCTTGAAAGAAATTCTTAAAGCTAACAGCACTCCCTTAAAGACAAAAACTGCTTGGGCATTTTTAAAGCAGGTAGAGGAGATTTCACCTTGGTTTTTGGAGAAAGGATTGCTAACTATCCCACAGTGGGAACACCTGGGGGAAGATTTAAAGCATTGTCCGGTCACACTCCCGGGGACGTTAGCGGTTTGGTCCTTGGTCAGAATTTGTTTACGTTCCCCTCGGGAGGCTTTACAAAAGGCAGTTACACAGGGAGAGGAAGTATTGGAAAAGGTAAAAGAAGAGTCACAAAAGGGCTCTGTTAGCGCTCAGTCAGATTCTGATGAGAGCGAAGAGGGACTCTCAGAGATGGAGTTAAATAAAATTAGTGAAGAAACAAAGTGTTCTCGAGCTGGTTCAATTAGTCAACAGGCATTAAGGGAATTGGAGGGCATAGGGCAGCAGCTAGAAGACAAAGAAAAGGCATTACAAAAGGCTTTACAAGAGTTGAGCTTACAAAAATATGCAGTGGCGCAGTGGAAAAAGAAGGAGGAAGTACTAACGAAACCACAGACAGGACACAAAGAGGAAGTAAAGCCTGTGGCGCACTTTAAAATAAATGAGGAAGTAACTCAGAAAGTGACTTGTGCTCCTTCAGCGCCACCTTATGGATGGCCTCCGCCCTTTAACTCAAGTCATAGTAAGGAATGTTCTTGTTCAGAGTGTAAAATAAGAAAATGGAAAGAAATCTATGGGATTGAAAGAGGGTTTTACCCTGTTATGGAAGATCAAAATCAACAAAGGTTTCACCAGCCTTTAGACTTTAAATTGGTAAAACAGCTTAAAGAAGCAGTTAGTACTTATGGACCACAAGCAGCATTTACAGTATCTATTGTAGAATCTATGTCTACCCTCTTTCTTACTCCTGATGATTGGAGCAATTTGGCAAGAGCAGTTTTGAGTGGAGGGCAATATATCGAATGGAAGGTTCAAAATCAGGATTTTTGCCAGGAAACTGCACGCAGAAATGCTGCTGCTGGTAATCCACAGTGGAATCTAGAGATGTTAACAGGTACTGGTCAGTTCAGTGGGAATCAGATGCAGAGTCAGTATCCAGGGGCAGTTTATCAACAGATAGCTACAGCCGCTACCAGAGCTTGGAAAACATTATGAGGGCCTGGGGATTTACAAGGACAGTTGTCAAAGATAGTACAAGGACCTAATGATCCCTATGCAGACTTTGTAGACAGACTTATGCAGGTAGCGGGTAGGATGTTTGGGGATGCAGACCAAGCTATGCCTTTAATAAAACAATTGGCTTTTGAAAATGCAAACAGATTCTGTAGAGAAGCTATAAGGCCATGGAAAAATAAGGATCTTTCTGCCTATATTAAAATCTGCAGAGAGATAACAGAGCCAGTGATTCAGGGACAGGTTATGGCTGCAGCATTTGCTCAAGCCATGCAAGCTCGCCCCAAAGGATGCTTTCAATGTGGACAAGAGGGACACGTTGAAAAAACAGTGTCCTCAAAGAGTGTCTGGGAGAACGCTAACTACATCATCCTCAGGAAATATGGGGGGACCTAAGCCTTCTAAACCTCAATTATGCCCCCGATGTAGAAAAGGGAACCATTGGGCGAGTGATTGTAGATCTGTTGCTGACATTGATGAAAATCCATTGCCACCTAATAATTGGGGGAATTCAAAAAACGGGAGACCTAAAGATAACTCTAGAGTAAGTATAAGATAAGTATTTGATAAAGTAAATTAAACAGTAAAAAGGCCATGAAAGTCCGCGGAACAGCGACTAGTTAAAGAAAGTTCGCGGGACAGCGACTAGCCATAAAAGTTCGCGGGACAGCGACTAGCCTTAAAAGTTCGAGGTACAGCGACTAGCCAAGGGGTTTTGTGTTGTCTGTGTGTATGGAGTGAATTGTGTGGCTTGTTTGTGTGCTTGGAGCTCTTAGTGCTGTAAGATTTAATCATAGGAACAGAACTGTCTAAAACTAGAATGCAACAGCCTCTTAGGGAGTTGCTAAAAAGTCAAGGAATGTTCCACAGTGGGAACATAAAATAGTAGCCATAGTCCCCACAAGTATTGGGAGATAATTGTTTCATAATTTTCTGCATTCAAACCTAACCTGATTTCTCAACCAGGTAAAAAAAGGGTTAAAAAGTCCTGGGTGATCCTCCCTCCCCTCTGCCTGGCCTTGTCAAAGCCTGCAATGGAATGTAAACAGCAGCAGTCTCAGCGGGAAAAAGGGGGGGATAACCTGAAGAAAAAAAAAAAAAGGTGTCCGTTTTAAACTTAACTAACTTATTTTCTAGGATTCTTCATTTGTTTTGTTTTTCTTTAATGCTGTATCTTTGAGCTCATAATTTTGAACCTACATACCTAGGTTAATGATTTTTTTCTTTTTAATCAGTTCTATTTTTTATTCAACTAAAGTTTTTGAACATCTGTTTCATTGTAATGAACATTTACCTATAAAGTTACAAGGCCTTTAATTTTGTGTTATGTGTTATGTTGTGCTGTCTAATGTCATGTTTTGTCTGCGTCAATACTGAGCGCTCTTAAAATTAAAATTTAAAAATGGATCCAAATACTTTTATTCACGTGATTTAAAAAGGTTCAATTTAAATTGGGTAAACTAATGAAAGTAAAATATCTTTAAAAATAACTTACAAGTCTCCAGGTGGTCAAACTAATGAAATGTTAATGTTAAACAATGTCTAATATCAATTGCTTCTAGGACTTTTCTTCAGCAGGAAAGAGGCAACAGATCCTGTTCAGGACACTTGTCTGATATCTTGGTTTTTATAAAATAAATAAATTGGAGTTAACATGTATGGGATTACTCAAATGTGTTTGTAGAGACGTCTGGTTAATTTACAAAGTTAAAATGCTAATTGTTAAATAACATCAAGTACTTTTAACTCCTTAAATTACATGGGGTAACATACTTAAACATTATTGGTGTTTTCATAGGATGGTAAATAAAAGGGTTTAAAATTGCTTTGTGTCATCACTAAACTAAAAACAAGGTTACTAAAAGTTATGTCCTAACAAGTGAAATTCTATATACAAAGGGTCCCGAAAGTTTCAACTGTGTTTCAATTAAGAGTACTATAAACAACAAAAATTTAATCTTATTAAAATAGGGTGATTTATCTAAATTCAAAAATTTCATAAGAGTTGTTTCAGAATGTGAACAAAAAGGGGTCAACAAATAAAAAAGAAAAAATAAAAGGTTCTGGGTTTAAAAATGTATTTAATAAAAGGAAAAGAAAATGTTTCTGGATAAGATAGTCTATATGTAATAAAGGGCAAGTTTCAACAAGTCTGTGTGTAACTAAGTTGGTTGTATGTATGTAAATCAGCTAAAGCTATTTAAGGTTTTTCCTAAGGTGAAATACTAATGTTCTGATATAAGCCAAAGTTTAATCTATATGGTAAAATGACATGGTAAAATAACAAAGTTTTCTTAAAAACACCAATTCATTCTTAACTTTGTGTCTCTTAAGTTTTATTCTTTAAAACAATTGTCTTAAAAATAGGGGTTTATACAATTATGGTTAAACAACTGTTAAAGATTGTACTACGTTATAAAGCCTAAATTTTTCTTTAAAAACTAAAATTGGTAAGAACCAATTCCTCACTAAAATTAAAATAACTCTAACCACAGATGTATCTTATAACCCACAAGAACAAGGTATTGTTGAACATGCACACCTCACCCTCAAAAATACTCTTTATAAACAAAAAGGGGGAATAGAGGAGACCTTCAGGTCCCCTAAAGATAAACTTTCTCTTTGTCTCTTTGTTTGGGGTTTTTTAACTCTGGGTAATAAGGGTAACCCGGTGCTTTATTGGAGCTGTGGCTCAGTTTGTGTGTTTCCACGGAAATAAACTAACTTACAACCTCTTTTTAGTCTCTTAGGAGGAACAATTCAACTATGTAACAAAACAACTGCTTCTCTCAATTGTACTTCAGATTTGTGCTATCTCTCAATGTTAAAATGCTTCTAGGTTCCTGCTGGCAGACTTAATGTGTGTTCCTACCTTCTTGCCTATGCCAGTCTCTGTTACAGATGATGAATTGCCAGTATTGCTTTCCAGAAATAAGAGGGACTTTGGAATCACCGCAGCAGTCATTACCGCCATAGTTGCATCAGCGGCAGCAGCCACTGCGGCAGCTGTAGCCTTAACTATGTCTGTACAATCTGCAGCCACAATCAATAAGGTGGTTCAACAGACTGCTACTGCCTTATCTACTCAGCAGACAGTGGATCAACACTTAAAAGCAGGGATTCTTTTAGTGAACCAGCGAGTGGACTTACTTCAAGAACAAATGGACATTTTACAGGAACTGTTAAACGTGGGATGTATTTATCATCTGGCGGGACTGTGCGTTACACCTGTAGCTTACCATAACTTCAGCTATGCAGCAAATTGTCTAGAAGCTTGTCTGTTCAGTTACGCGCCAACTGGTCTTACGAATGTGATAATCTTACTGCTATTCTTAGATCTCAAATTGTTAGCCTTAATGCTACTAGAGTTGATGTAGCTCCAATGTCTGAAGTGCTAAATTGGTTATCCTCCTCTTTCAGTTTTATTAAGCAGTGGGCTGGTATGGGAGCATTATGCATGCTTATGATCATTGCTGTTATCTTCCTCTCACGCACTATCATGCGTGTGCGCCAGAGTCAAGTGAGAAATCGTATCATCTTCCATCAGGCCATGGCTGCCCTAGAGGCTGGCAGCTCCCCACAAGTGTGGCTCACGAGGCTGGACCATTGACCAGACGGGTAAGGTAGGAGGTAACGCCGTACCGACCTAAGACAGGAGCTGTAGCATGCTCTACAGTTATCCGATGATGGGTAAGGACGGTAGTTGACCACTCCGCCTAAGACAGGCTTGGTCCCGAGCTTTTCTTTTGAAAGAAAAAAGGGGGAACTGTCGGGGTTGCGTACAAGCCCCTGGCCCTAGGTGGGGCCTGGCCAAGATGGCACCTGGCAAGCTGCCAGTGTGGTTGGAAAACTGCTATTCTGTGCGCAAACAACTAACATCACTTTGAGGAAGTCTCAGTAATTGGTCAGGGCCTCTGCATGATTCTTGCGTGATTCTTAGGTGCTCCAAGTTATACCCATATACGTCTATGTTCTCCCGACATATCATGAATATTCTAATTAGTTGATATAACCTATATAAGTGACAATAACTTCCCTAAAAGGGAAGAAGAATCTGCAGTTAATAAAGAAGTTTGCCACCCATCACGTCTCCGGGTCGTTCTTGCTGGCGAGAATGACAGTTGAATGCCCCTGAGTTTAATCCCCAAATTTTATACATATATATATATATATAAAAGGAAGTGAATTCTTTCAATTCACTAAGGTAAAGAGACCATAGTTCTCAAACCTGAAATATGTCTGGTATGAATGGAGATGTTTGGATGTTTCAAATATAGAATGAGTTTTGAAGATATAGTTTATATATACTTCATTATATATATTATTACTAATTTTATATTGTCAAACAAAGATAACCTGGATATATGGTTTTATTTTATTACACTTGATTTTACCTGTTCTTTCTACTTTTTAATGTGAATATTAGAAAATTTAAATTTACACTTTTTCTTATAATTTATTTGTGTTAAGCATTGCTGCTTTATGGATATTTTTCTTTTTTGTTAGTTTTTAATTTAAAAAATAAGTTTAATCTTTAATCATAAATACAGCCTTTAAATTCATTTTTCACACATGAATGTCCTTAAAAGAAATATCCAAAGCATTCATTGTCCTTCTGCATTCTTCTTCTCAGAAAGTACTTCTGAAGTAGATCTATTCTGGATTCTTATTCTTTTTCTTTTCTTTTTAGAAGCAGGCGATTTTGTGTCCCCTGCTATTTTCTTTTTCTTCAAACAGCTAAGAGGATTGGGGCCACTAATTTTCTTGCACTTGTTTCTTCTTCTCTGTTCAGGGTTTTTCACTAAATCCTGTTCCTGTTTGAGTTGCTTGATACTTTCTTTCTCATGCACTGAGACAAGCTGATCTGACTATATAGCTTTGACAAAGGTGATTGTTTTGGGAGAAGGTTTGCCCAAGACTATAGTGTTCTGAATAATAAACATGAGGAACACCAGGCTTTTTCTTTACTTTCACAGATAAATTCTGATCCTGATGGTGCACAGCTGCGTCTCCCCTATAAGGTAGCAGGGCAGCTGCTCCCACAGCTGGATGAGGCCCCACGGCGCCGCCTGACAAAAGGTGCCGTTCAGCAGGTTCTGGTATAGATTGCTGACTCTGAAATTGTTGCGGAAGAAGCCGAAATGCTTCTTGGTGTGTTTCTGCCTGGTGATCTTCATGCCTGGTTGACTCTGACCGAGGCCAGCCAGACAGAAAGCTGCAGCATAAGTCTTACGCATGCCCAGCTTCCACAATGGATACTTTTGTTGATCAAAACCCAGTCTGTCTTCAGAGTAGTAGAGAGCAAAAATAGTTAAATTGAAATTTAAACTAATGTTTATTAACTATTTTATTCATGTAAAACACACAATTAATAAATTTAAATGACCACATATTTAAATGGAAATATCATCCTAGCTAGTCTAGATCCCAGTAATGCAAGGAAACCCAGCATTAAAATAGCTGCTGCCTGAAGCTCTGGATTCAATTCTTAGTAAATGAAAAGTAAAGTAAACACATAAGGACTGGCTAATGTGGGGTATGCCTATCATTTTAGTGATTCAATATTTTTGTGACAGAAGCCAGCTTCTGTCATGTACTCTGTTATTCCCAGTGGTTTTGGTGAATGGAATAGTAGGATTACAAGTTCAAAGCAAACTCAACAGCTGAGCAAGGTCTTAAGCAAGTTAGCAAGACCTTGTTTCTAAATAAAATTTTAAAAAATTCTGTTGTGGATGTGGCTCAGTTGTTAAATACCACTTGGATCACTCCCTCGTACTGAACCACCCCACACAAAAATAATTCATTCCCATAAGACCAGTGTAATGATCTTCAATTCACTTAGAGGTTATTAGTGCCATAAGTAATATTTTCACTATTTTTCCATTGTGTAATCACATGGAAATTAAGACAGTCATAAGAAATTTCCATGTCTATTTCCTGACACTCCCACACTTGACACGGTCTGTTGGAATAGAGGACTCAACACTTGACAGAGTTCTGTTGATTGTCCTCCCTCTTGAGGGCCATAGGCATGGCATGTCTCAATGTACAGCTGCTTTTTCATATTAATAATCAATATATCATTAGAAACTTTTTGGAAAAACATTGGGAAGGTTTTACTGTGTTGGGACACAAAATAGTGCACAATGAAAATTTAGCAGTAATACATAGATAAAATATAAAAAATAAAAACTTGTGGTTGTGCTTGGGTTTAAAGGAGCCTGTTATTGCTTTAGTATAATAATAGATGGATAAAGAGACATTCCTCTGAGCTTGAATGCAGTGTTTAGCCTTTTTTGCTTTCTTAGTTTCAATAGTTGATTCTAGAGATACTTTACATAATAAACACATTTAAGTTAGTCCTAAATATAATTTTTACTTTTCCTATGTTTAGTCTAATTCTTTGAGAATCAGAATAAGATTGTAACCTGCCATTATATGAAATTAGAATAGACTAAATATTAAGTATAAATTGATTTCCTTGCCCTTTAATAACTGTAAAAACTTTTCACTGTTAAACACTGGAGTTCATGGTGGGGGTGGTTTCTCAGAAAATCTAGTAATGTGTTTGTTCTGAAGGTTAAAGCCTGGCACATCATAGTGCCCTCAGTTTAGTTGGAAGACAATGTTGTTTCAGTTTAGCTGGGAGATGAGGTTATTTTAATCTTACTGGGAAATAAGGTTGTTTTGGTCTGGACTGTCATACAGAGAGAATGTATACTTTGAGAAGAAGCATAGATTGTAATTTTGAAGGTTTTTCATCTTTTAAACTAGCCATAAAATGATATAATCATTACTAAAGAAAAATATCTATAAAAAGGCTGGCAGAAAAAAATAAGGGTTCAGATTCAACCTCAGAACACTTGGTGTCTCTGTGTGCTATTTCTCCACCATACCGATGTCTCCCATCCACATAGGACCCCTGACCCATGCTAGGGATGGACACCAGCAAGAAATAAATTGAAATATGACAATTAATCCAGAATTCTGTCTCTTTGGAACTACTTAAAAATTTTATAGTGCAATATTTTTCCATGTGTCAACCCTTTGTGTCAAGAACACATCCACAAATTGGTTTTGATTTAAATTGACTTGAATAAACAAGTGTTACAAGGTAATAGTTAAATATAGTATTAAGAAAATTATGGAAGTATTAATACTGTGTGTGTGAGAGAGAGAGACAGAATGAATGTGTTTGCTTATATCCCTCTTTAGAAAAAAAGAGTTATTGAACTGAAAGGGAATTTCAATATTGCTCATGAATTACAATTAAACTAGAAAGCTCAAATGTCTGAAAATATCTAGTTTAGGTATATTGAATTATTTTTTTCCAAAATATTGTGGTTAATTCCTAAAAAATTCCCCATGTCATTCCCATCTTTTCTTTCTTGTTATTCACACAAAAAAATTGTATGATTTTTATTTATTTGAAATTTATGAAACATTGCTATATGACCTGTTAAGGAATATTTAAGGATAGTTTTATTGACATTTAGTGATATTTAGTACTGAGTTTGAAGATATAGTTATGGTGAGCATGTTAATATATATTTTATTATATTAATAATCCTCCATTATTTTTTTCTGAATTGCAGAACACTAAGTCATGTGAGATTTATCATTTCAAGTTATACTACATTATATACTTTAGTGAATTCACTGAACCACTTTGGTCAGGTGAAACCTGAGGAGACTTCCTACATCTGAGGTTTTTTTTCATGTTTCTATGAAAGAAAATCACAAAAAATGATGGATTCTAAAAGATACTCCTTAACAGGGAGACAAAATGGCTTTATAAGACAATGAGTTCATACATCCATGCAGGATAATAAAACATTGTGAGAGAAGAAATAACACTAATTCTGCATGAGGAACAAGGAATTTTTCAATGTTGCACAAGTGTCTTTGAATTTAAAATATTTTCAATTTTTGTTTGTTAATCATGTTTCCCTTTGAATCTTCATTTTTAGCTACATATACATCACAGCTATTCTCCTTAATGATCAATGTTGTGGCTTTATCTTTCTACCCTTTTTCCTTAATTCATGTTATCTTACAGAAACTTTTTTTTAGTTCTGGTGTGTAGTTTATGTTTTCTCCTAATGGAAGTATAATGTACTTTGTGGAAGTATATATCGTGTTAATTTGGTTTTGGAGATAGCTCCTTAATTTTAAATTTTATGTATAACAATGTAGAAAAATAAATTTTATGAGATTCAGAGTGACATTTCAACATGTGTATACGCCATATAAACATCACTAAATAGCATATCTTTCACCTCATATTTTCATTGCTGTGGTGAGAACATAAAAAATATTTGTTCTAGATATATTGGAATACAACACATTGATAACAGCTATAGTGATCCTTCTATGTTCTAGAACCATAAACTTCTTTTTTTCTATGTATATGATCCTCTCAAAATTTCACTTCTCCACTCCCCACAATTGGGTAAGTATTTACAGATTGATTGTATTTCTTCTGTGAAGTTTCTGTTCAGTTCCTTAACCCATTTATTGATGGGGTTCATTATTTTAATTGTGTTAAGTTTTCTGAGACCTTTGTGTATCCTGGAGATGAATGCTCTTTCTGAGGTCCATGTAGTAGAGATTTTCTCCAATTCTGTAGGCACTCTCTTCATGTTATTGATTGTTTCCTTTGCTGAGAAGAAGTGTTTTAGTTTGATTCTATCATATTTATTGATTCTTGATTTTGCTTCTAAGCCCACATGGTGGAGATTTGTACTTGTTATTCTGTTAGGCACAGGGTCTCTGTGTAATGCCTAAGTTCATGATC